>NC_135237.1:184039927-184341527 GCF_051348905.1 Ranitomeya variabilis
AGGAATTTAGTTTGTGAGCCTCAATGGGAATAGTGATAAAATTGTCAGTAAAGCACTGTGCAAATTTATGCTGCTATATAAGTTAGTAAAATAAATAATTTAGTGGTTTCTATAATAATGTACCATTGAAGACCCTTTATAAAAGTAAAATGGTTTCATAATTTGTTCATATTGCTAGTGTCTGCAAATATCATTAATGATACCTTCTAGTGAACAACATGCTATGCAATGTCCCTTACTAAATTATTGCCATTACTCAGAAATTCAATCTTATGTATCTGATGTCAAGATATTATGTGCCAGATAGCAGACACATGTCACATGAAACACAATCCCTCTAATTGTAGAATTATAAGACATTTGGTGAAACAATTACCCATTTGTCACATTGAAGTTCAAATGAGAAAGATTACTTTTAGAAATATAGACATTAATGGGGTAGTCTGCTTCATGTTAGACAATGGCAATAACCAGGTATGCAACCACAATTTCTATGGCCCCAAACATCATCTGTAATCTGTGGGAGAACCCTGCAGCCAGCATTCAATTTCCCTGCACTGCCACCATAGAAATGAGACACATTTCACACCAAAATCAATATAATATTCAATGCATCGAACATTGGGCATGCTGGCTATACGGATAAAAATATTGTCTAGCTGCTCCTCCCTCGAGATAATAGTTGTCAGACTTAAAAAGGTCTTCCCTATCTAAGTCTTTCATAGGTGATATGCCAATATCACCATCCAGCTGCAGCCACTGAAGGATGAACTACTGAATCAGATGACGTACACTGATTCTGTATCTCCTGTAGAACTTAATAGAAGTTTCAGAAACAACTCATTGTTCTGTGTTATTTCTGTAACTACCATTCATTTTTATGGAAAGGTAATTTACAGAGCTATTGTAGCTTAGCCACTCTAAGCTGAGGTCGACCTCCAGTGGTCTACCTCCTGTCGTCTACCTCCAGTGACCTACCTACAGTGGTCAACCTCAAGTGGTCAGAGTTGGACCACATATTCCTATCACAGTCATGAAAGGGAATCTATTAACAGGAGAGAGGGGGCTCTATTAGCTCAAAATTCTATATATGAAAAATAAAAATAGTTTTTTTTTTTAAATGGATAGGAATTTACCGGATATGAGTCAAACTAGTGTAAAAAAAAATGCAACAATTCACCAACTTTATCATAATTATCTATATGTGGTGCTATTACAGACAGCCCAATTTGTCTTTCGAAAATCGATGTAATTGTACCACTGTACCTACAGCACAGGGCAGTATGTTGTGATGTATTTCTACCCATGATTTATTTCAGACATAAACACAAAGTATATCATTCTTCCTCTTTCATATATGTGACAGAGTAAGCTGTACATTGGTACCCATGCTTAATTGAGAGAGGAAGCCCAATAATTTGAAATGTCACATCTTGATGTATTTTGAAAGGATTGCTGTGAATGGAAATCATAACAGCTGGGACACAGCATTGTAGAAAGTCATATTCTTGTGTCGTGTGTGAAGCACTTTACTAAATTCATCCAGCCTGAGGCTGGCATTGATTTTCATTAGCAAAGTCACTACTAAAATATGTTAGGGTTGGCGTCTGTTGAGCAGTACCAGGATGCCGAGAGAAAAAAAAAAGGTCAATCTTTTTAAATGAAAGTATTTATTAATATGTATGTGTGGCTTTTATACTTTATTTTTATTACCTTTTTTACATAAAGCGTGAGCAGAAAAAAATAACAAAAAACATTTATACTTCTAAAGTTCAGCTATGATGTGCCTTTTATGAATTACTAAAAAGTCTACAGAAATTCTTGCAGCATCAAAAGAATAATACATTCAAGGACGGCACATTCCTAATTCTGATGAATTTAAGTTATAGCAGACCACCTGTGAAACATGAAATAGTAATCAGATTAGAAGTGTTTAGATAGGTCTCGTTGGAAGCCAGCATGAGACGTTTTTGGAAGAAACATAAGTTAAAAGATTAAAAGGTTTGTGTTTAGAGAGCTTTCAAGACAAGAAAAAATCTATATAGAAGTTGGAATAAATATTTTGGCTTTATGTTCCATTAATGCATTTCAATGATCCATTCTGAGGTAGAGGTAGAAGATTCTTTAAGAATTTCAAGTTAAAGTTTACATTTTGTGACAAAGCATCTGATTTATTATGCAAACTGATTCAACTGCTTCACTTCTCGTCTTAATGACCACAGAGTCTAATGTCCTAACAGATCTTACTGTCATGGTCATATACCGTAACTAACATAAGGTCTTGTGAGAGAACGGACAAATGGGTTCCCCCAGGGTGATAGAAGCTTTCAAGGAAGATGATTCCCAGTCCTTGAGTAAAATGTGTGGGCATTTATATTTCAACTAAGAAGTAAAAAAAAAGATGAGTTTAAAAAAGTTAAATATTTCTTATATTGAGGAGTTTGCTTATAAATGCTAAATAGATCAGAGTGGGACCTACTGTTGGGATGTAAGAATTTGGCACTTATGTACCCTGTTTTCTTTTATTATTCTCTGGACACAAGATTGTCCAGAAGAAGTAGAATTTTTTTGGCAGGCAGGTATTTTGTACATTGAGGATAATTTATGGTTCCTCTATCATGATATTCTCATACTTTATTGCAGTAGTTCACTGACTTTAAAGCACTACTCCAGCATATTTTTCACCACCAGAGCTGTATCACTAGTGCCTATTCTCTGCCTGTAGTAAAATGCTTACTGGTCGGCGGCTTTAGCTCTTCCGGGTGCCGCTTCAGTCTCGTTCTGCTATCTTGTGACCACAGGGCCTAACGGACCAGAAGTCAAAAGTAGCAGACACAAGCTCTCAATGTAGTCCTATGAGAGCCACATTCTGGCCTCGTTCTGGCTCTCATGGACATACTCAGTGGCGTAGGAAGGGGGGTGCGGAGGGGGCGGGCCGCCCCAGGCGGCACAATGCGGGGGGCGGCACAATGCGGGGATGAGGTCGTCAGTCTGGCGTATCTAGGGGGGGGGGGCAGCCGGGGCATGCGCCCCGGCCGGGCGCAGCCGGCAGGGGGGCGCAGTCGGGCCGCCTAAAGCGGCGGTCCGCAGTGTCCCCCCCGGCGGCTGCATTCTGCCGCCCCCGCACTGGGAGTCAGCTGTTCGCTGTGCCGACTGTCAAGCTGACAGCCGGCACAGAGAAGCTGCGGCGCGCCGGCTCCCAGTGTTCAATTGTACTGCATCTGAGATGCGAGTACAATTGAAGCTCTGACTGCCGGGTCAGAGCGACGCCAGCAACGTGATCAGGTCATGTGATCACGCTGCTGACGTCACTCACCTGCGCGGCAGAGCAGGAGACACAGAGCGGTGCTAAGTGCTCCAGTGGAGCTGAAGACACCGAAGGTGCAGGGGGGGATTTACTGTGAGTGGGGATGGGGGGGGGATTTACTGTGAGTGGGGATGGGGGGGGGATTTACTGTGAGTGGGGATGGGGGGGGGGATTTACTGTGAGTGGGGATGGGGGGGATTTACTGTGAGTGGGGATGGGGGGGGATTTACTGTGAGTGGGGATGGGGGGGATTTACTGTGAGTGGGGATGGGGGGGGATTTACTGTGAGTGGGGATGGGGGGGGGATATATTGTGGGGGGATTTACTGTGAGTGGGGATGGGGGGGGATTTACTGTGAGTGGGGATGGGGGGGATATATTGTGGGGGGGATTTTATGTGAGTGGGGATGGGGGGCATATATTGTGGGGGGATTTACTGTGAGTGGGAATGGGGGGGATTTTATGTGAGTGGGGATGGGGGGCATATATTGTGGGGGGATTTACTGTGAGTGGGAATGGGGGGGATATATTGTGGGGGGATTTACTGTGAGTGGGGATGGGGGGATTTACTGTGAGTGGGGATGGGGGGGATATATTGTGGGGGGATTTACTGTGAGTGGGAATGGGGGGCATATATTGTGGGGGGATTTACTGTGAGTGGGGATGGGGGGGATATATTGTGGGGGGATTTACTGTGAGTGGGAATGGGGGGCATATATTGTGGGGGGATTTACTGAGTGGGGATGGGGGGGATTTACTGTGAGTGGGGATGGGGGGGATATATTGTGGGGGGATTTTATGTGAGTGGGGATGGGGGGCATATATTGTGGGGGGGATTTACTGTGAGTGGGAATGGGGGGGATGTATTGTGGGGGGATTTACTGTGAGTGGGGATGGGGGGCATATATTGTGGGGGGATTTACTGTGAGTGGGGATGGGGGCATATATTGTGGGGGGATTTACTGTGAGTGGGGATGGGGGGCATATATTGTGGGGGGATTTACTGTGAGTGGGGATGGGGGGCATATATTGTGGGGGGATTTACTGTGAGTGGGGATGGGGGGCATATATTGTGGGGGGGATTTACTGTGAGTGGGGATGGGGTGCATATATTGTGGGGGGGATTTAATGTGAGTGGGGATGGGGGGAATATATTGTGGGGGGATTTAATGTGAGTGGGGATGGGGGATATATTGTGGGGGGATTTAATGTGAGTGGGGGTGGGGGGATTTAATGTGAGTGGGGATGGTGGGATATATTATTGGATGGGGGATATTTAATATGGGTGGAGATGGGATTTATTGTGGGGGGAGATTTAATGTGAGTAGGGAGGGGGGATTTAATGTGAGTAGGGAGGGGGGATTTATTGTTGGGGGAGATTTAATATGAGTGGAGATGGGGGGATTTATTGTGGGGGGAGATTTAATGTGAGTGGAGATGGGGGTATTTATTGTGTGTGGGGAGAATTGGAGTGGAGATGGGGGATTGAATGTGTGTGGGAGGAGATTTGTCATGGGGATGGGGGGATTTAATGTGTGGGGGAGATCTAAGGACACAAAATGAAGAGCAAAGGGGGAGATGGGGGGGCATATATGAGGAAACAGTATGGGGGGATGGGTGCAGACAGTTTGGGGTCAAACGGGGGAATGTATGCGGACACAGTATGGGTAGCGATGTGAAAAACTTATGTGGACAGAGTACGGGGAGTGAGGGTGTTGGGATGTGTGCATGCGTAGCATGGGGGACAGTGTAAGGGCACAGCCAGGAGGGGACAGTATACCAAGGAGGGGGAGTGTGATGAGAGAGTACAGTTTAAATACTGGGCCCTATAGGGGGGACTCAGTGTGAGAGGACAGTGTGAAGAGGGGTCCGGTATAGAAAGGGGAGGTCAGTGTGAAGAGCATGTACCATAAGAGGGACAGTGTGGGGGTCATATTTTATGCAGACAATATAGTGAGGGGCAATTTTTTATTCAGGAGCATTATAATGACACTTGTATCTTTAAGGGCGTCATGTGGAGATTTTCTGCAAAAGAGCGGAGAAGATGGAAGTCTGCAGAGACGGCTGTGGATGAGAAAACTCATCATGGGGTCTGGACAAGATGAAGAAAAGAAGGAGAACGACTCCAGAGACGACATCATCTATAAGGTACCTGGATGTAAAGGTTATGTGTGATACTGACTAACTCATGTTTTTATTTATGTTAGGAGCATTAAAGGGGATGTCCAGGTTTGTGATGAGTCTGCAGTCATTCTTTGTGACTGCAGACTTCTGAATTCTCCCAGTGCGCCCTGCACACTGTCAGGATTCTCTCGTGCCGGCGATTTACATACATGCAGTCACGTGCTGACTAGACATGTGTGGCCTCACTCAATGAAAACGAACTGAGCGAGGCCGGGCACGTCTAGTCGGAATGTGGTCAGAATTATACAAATCACATACTTGTGCTGACATGACTGTCCACCGGCAAGGGAGAATCCTAAAAGTGTGCAGTGCATTCGATGTGAGAGTTCAGAAGCTGCGATGTCAGGATTCAGCTCTGCAGGTTCCAGTAGTCGACACATGGACACTTCACTCATATGCGGCTTTCATACTCATGGTCCTGTAACAACAAGCTTCTCTTCTGCTTCTCTCAGTTTTTACTGA
Organism: Ranitomeya variabilis; assembly: GCF_051348905.1. Classification (NCBI taxonomy): domain Eukaryota; kingdom Metazoa; phylum Chordata; class Amphibia; order Anura; family Dendrobatidae; genus Ranitomeya; species Ranitomeya variabilis. Next base: position 184,045,880 of record NC_135237.1, read on the forward strand.
ACATTGGGAGCTTAAGGGAGAGGAGCTCGTCGGTACATGACTAAGGCTACTTTCACACTAGCGTCGGGAAAGACCCGTCGCTGTGCGTCGGGCCGACGTTCCCGACGCTAGCGTGGTCTCCGCCGCACAACGGGGGCAGCGGATGTATTTTTCCAACGCATCCGCTGCCCCATTGTGAGGTGCGGGGAGGTGGGGGTGGAGTTCCGGCCGCGCATGCGCGGTCGGAAAAAGCGGACCGTCGTGAGCAAAAAACGTTACATGTAACGTTTTTTTTCTCACAACGGTTCGCTACCACACGCCCAAGCGTCGCAAAACGGACGCGACGTTTGGCAATGCATCGCAAATGCGTCGCTAATGTTAGTCTATGACGAAAAAACGTATCCAGCAAGAACTTTTGCTGGATGCGTATTTTCGGCAAAACGACGCATTTGCGACGTATTGCAGTTAACGCTAGTGTGAAAGTAGCCTAAGTGTGCAAATCGCATACATTCTGGGGGGGGGGGGGCGCCAAACTCGGGAACAGCCCCGGGCGGCAAAAGCTCTAGCTACGCCCCTGCATAGTGACTTTAGGTCCGCCAACACTGGAACAATCTGGCTGATCAGAACCAACAGAAGACAATCAGAGCAGTGCCGATAACAGCAAAAGATGGTGGTTAGTAAGTATTTTAATGTGGGCAGGAATCAGACATTAGCGATACCATGGCAGGGGTAAAATAAAAAAAGAGCCAAAGTAATACTGTAACTATGTAGAATTGTATACACAAAAAATTATCATGTATTATTGTATAATTAACCCCTTCATGACCCAGCCTATTTTGGCCTTAATGACCTTGCCGTTTTTTGCAATTCTGACCAGTGTCCCTTTATGAGGTAATAACTCAGGAACGCTTCAACGGATCCTAGCGATTCTGAGACTGTTTTTTCGTGACATATTGGGCTTCATGTTAGTGGTAAATTTAGGTCGATAATTTCTGAGTTTATTTGTGAAAAAAATGGAAATTTGGCGAAAATTTTGAAAATTTCGCAATTTTCACATTTTGAATTTTTATTCTGTTAAACCAGAGAGTTATGTGACACAAAATAGTTAATAAATAATGTTTCCCACATGTCTACTTTACATCAGCACAATTTTGGAAACAAATTTTTTTTTTGCTAGGAAGTTATAAGGGTTAAAATTTGACCAGTGATTTCTCATTTTTACAACAAAATTTACAAAACCATTTTTTTTAGGGACCACCTCACACTTGAAGTCATTTTGAGGGTTCTATATGGCTGAAAATAACCAAAAGTGACACCATTCTAAAAACTGCACCCCTCAAGGTGCTCAAAACCACATTCAAGAAGTTTATTAACCCTTCAGGTGTTTCACAGCAGCAGAAGCAACATGGAAGTAAAAAATGAACATTTAACTTTTTAGTCACAAAAATGATCTTTTAGCAACAATTTTTTTATTTTCCCAAGGGTAAAAGGAGAAACTGGACCACGAACGTTGTTGTCCAATTTGTCCTGAGTACGCTGATACCTCATATGTGGGGGTAAACCACTGTTTGGGCGCACGGCAGGGCTCGGAAGGGAAGGAGCGCCATTTGACTTTTTGAATGAAAAATTGGCTCCAATCTTTAGCGGACACCATGTCGCGTTTGGAGAGCCCCCGTGTGCCTAAACATTGGAGCTCCCCCACAAGTGACCCCATTTTGGAAACTAGACCCCCCAAGGAACTTATCTAGAAGCATAGTGAGCACTTTAAACCCCCAGGTGCTTCATAAATTGATCCGTAAAAATGAAAAAGTACTTTTTTTTTTCACAAAAAAATTATTTTAGCCTCAATTCTTTCATTTTCACATGGGCAACAGGATAAAATGGATCAACCAATCACAAGCCGGGAGGCTGGACAAGCGCGCATTTTAAAATGCGCGCGTGTCCAGCCTCCCGGCTTGTGATTGGTTGACCGCGAAGCAACCAATCACAAGCCGGGACGTCACGGGAGGTTGGACAAGCGCGCATTTTAAAATGCGCGCGTGTCCAGCCTCCCGGCTTGTGATTGGTTGACCGCGAAGCAACCAATCACAAGCCGGGACGTCACGGGAGGTTGGACAAGCGCGCATTTTAAAATGCGCGCGTGTCCAGCCTCCCGGCTTGTGATTGGTTGACCGCGACGCAACCAATCACAAAGCCGGGACGTAATTTTAAAATCCTGAAGGACCTGAAATTACGTCACGGCTTGCTGTGATTGGTTGCGTCGCCCATGTGACTGCGACGCAACCAATCACAACGCCGGAACGTAATTTTAAAATCCTGAAGGACCTGAAATTACGTCACGGCTTGCTGTGATTGGTTGCGTCCCGGCCACATGGGCGGCACGCGACCAATCACAAGCCGGGACTTCACGTAAAGGAAAGAAAAGCGCGAATTTTAAACAAAGAACGCTGCCGCTTCCCTCGGTAAGGTGCAGGCTGCATCGGAGAGGTGAGTATAGCAATATTTTTTATTTTAATTCTTTCTTTTACACATTAATATGGTTCCCAGGGCCTGAAGGAGAGTTTCCTCTCCTTCAGACCCTGGGAACCATCAGGGATACCGTCCGATACATGAGTCCCATTGACTTGTATTGGTATCGGGTATCGGTATCGGATTGGATCCGATACTTTGCCGGTATCGGCCGATACTTTCCGATACCGATACTTTCAAGTATCGGATGGCAGCGCTCAACACTAATAGTGAGCACTTTGAACCCCAAAGTGCTTCACAGACGTTTATACCGCAGAGCCGTGAAAATAAAAAATTATTTTCCATTCCTCTAAAATTATGTTTTAGCAAGCAATGTTTTATTTTCGCAAGGGTAACAGGAGAAATTGGACCCCAATAATTGTTGCCCAGTTTGTCCTGAGTATGCTGGTACCCCATATGTGGGGGTAAACCACTGTTTGGGCACACGTCGGGGCTTGGAAAGGAGGGAGCACCATTTGACTTTTTGAAAGCAAGATTGGCTGGAATCAATGGTGGCGCCACGTTGCGTTTGGAGACCCCTGATGTGCCTAAACAGTGGAAACCCCTCAATTCTAACTCCAACACTAACCCCAACACACCCCTAACCCTAATCCCAACCCTAACCCCAACACACCCCTAACCCTAATCCCAACTCTAGCCATAACCCTAATCACAACCCAACCCCAACACACCCCTAACCACAACCCTAACCCTAATCCCAACCCTAACCCTAATCCCAACCCTAACCCCAACCCTAACCACAACTTTAACCCCAACACACCCCTAACCCTAACCATAACCCTAACCACAAGCCTATTCTTAATCCTATTTCCAACCCTAGCCCTAATTCCAACCCTAACTCTAATTCCAACCCTAACCCTAAGGCTATGTGCCCACGTTGCGGATTCGTGTGAGATTTTTCCGCACCATTTTTGAAAAATCCGCAGGTAAAAGGCACTGCGTTTTACCTGCGGATCTACCGCGGATTTCCAGTGTTTTTTATGTGGATTTCACCTGCGGATTCCCATTGAGGAACAGCTGTAAAACGCTGTGAAATCCGCACAAAGAATTGACATGATGCGGGAAATACAGCGCAGCATTTCCGCGCGGTATTTTCCGCACCATGGGCACAGCGGATTTGGTTTTCTATAGGTTTACATGGTACTGTAAACCTGATGGAACACTGCTATGAATCCGCAGCGGCCAATCCGCTGCGGATCCGCAGCCAAATCCGCACCGTGTGCACATAGCCTAATTCTAACGCTAACCCTAGTTCTAACCCTAACCCTACCCCTAACCCTACCCCTAACCCTACCCCTAACCCTAACCCTAGTTCTAACCCTAACCCTAGTTCTAACCCTAACCCTAGTTCTAACCCTAGTGGAAAAAAAAAATATTTTCTTTATTTTTTTATTGTCCCTACCTATGGGGGTGATAAAGGGGGGGGGGTCATTTACTATTTTTTTTATTTTGATCACTGTGATAAGTTTACCACAGTGATCAAAATGTACATGGATCGCATCTGCCGGCCGGCAGATTCGGCGGGCGTACTGCGCATGCGCCTGCCATTTTGGAAGATGGCGGCGCCCAGGGAGAAGACGGACCGACTTCGGGAGGCTCGGTAAGTATGAGGGGGTGGGGGGGGTAGATCGGAGCACAGGGGGGGGATCGGAGCATGGGGGGAGCGGACAGGAGCACGGCGGAGCGGAGAGGGGGACGGAGGGGGGTACCGAACAGAACGGAGGACTGGGGAGGAGATCGGGGGCGGTGGGGGGGGGGGCAGAACATGATTTCCAGCCATGGCAGATGCTATTGCAGCATCGGCCATGGCTGGATTGCAATATTTCACCATTTTCATAGGTGAAATATTGCAAATTGCTCTGATTGGCTGTTGTACTTTCAACAGCCAATCAGAGCGATCGTAGCCACGTGGGGGCAAAGCCACCCCCCCTGGGCTGAAGTACAACTCCCCCTCTTCCTGCAGATCGGGTGAAATAGGAGTTAACCCTTTCACCCGATCTGCAGGGACGCGATCATTCCATGACGCCACATAGGCGTCATGGGTCGGATTGGCACGGACTTTCATGACGCCTACGTGGCGTCAAAGGTCGGGAAGGGGTTAAATTAATCATCTTAAATGTAAAGCAGCCATATGTCTCTGTTGGGTTTGTTTTAACCAATGTATTTATTTTTTCCTATTTGCAGTTATGTCAAATATGCTATAATCAGTAAAACATACTAGAAAGTCTGCCATTATAAAATTAAAATGGCGCAAAAAAATCTTGGTGCAAGCACATGTTCTATTTGTAATGGATTGTTCAGTTAGGTAGAGATAATTTTACAGCTTATTGTTTCTTCCCTATTTATAGATTTATTGTCAATTTTTTAGTCCTATTCTAAATTAAAAAATGTGAAAAAAAAATATGTGGCTACTTATAAATGCAATCATTCTGCATATTTTGGATGAATGACTGGTGAATATATGACTGCATTTATGTTATATGAATATGGAGCGCCCCCACCGTCGCAGGGCCGAGGGGTACCCGGTACCGGGCCTCTCTGTCTCAGTTCTGGGATTGTCACGGTGGCTAGACCCGGTCCGTGACCCTGCTAAGGGGCGTCCAATGATAGTTGAGAATGATGTGGTGTGGTGCAGGTCGCGATGAATAACTAGGACGCAGGGTTGCAGTCTCTTTACCTCTTTACTGAAGGCTTCAGGATCCTCAATCCAAAGTACGGTTAACAGGGCTGTCTGAGACCGGCCGGTCCGATGGCACCTCCAGAGTTCCCTTTGCAGGTGGAAATCTGTGCCTTCCTTCTAGCGCTTGTGTGTTGTAGTCCTTCCCTGCTGAGCACCACGGGATAGTCCTCACAACTGTTGTGTCTGTTTCTGATGTTCCCTCACAACTGATTCTGATGTTCTTCTCCATCCTCCAGATGATATGGCTAGGACGCACCCATATGACGGGTAGGCCTGGAGTCCTTCCAGGACCCTAGAGTCGCCCCTCTCCCACTGTTGCTCCCTATGTCTGCTTAGGTGATTTAGGTGAGACAGCCCGCCTATAACTGACTGTCCTGCCGTTGGTTTGAAGTAGGGCTTGGAGCCAGTACTTCCTCGGCGTTTCCGGCCACCGGCTACGCGCCTCAGTAGGATGTTGCCTCGATCTTTCTCCTTGTTGCTTTGATCTCGTTTCTCACTCTTCACAATAAACCTCGCTTCTTGTCCTTTCTTGGGGTACTGTCGCAATGAAGTGCAGGCGCGGTCCCGTAACGTTGTTTCTGTTCGCTAGGCCTCTGTCAGGATCCCACCCCTGACAGGGACCCCCCTGAATCTTCCCCTGCAACACCCTCTGCCACAGGATGTTGCCTGGTTCCAACCCAGTCAGCTTTCTCCCTAACTTCCTATCTAACCCCCAGTTTTACCAGATTGTGAGGAGTGGCCTAATGCATAGTGCCCTTTGCTCCCCCTGGAGGCCAGACTATGAAGTGTATTGGTGTCTCTGATACCTGGTCAGGTGAACTCCTTCAGTGCCATCAGACGTACCATAGCCCCCGTTAGTGGCAGAGCAACAGTACTGCAACGACCAGGACTCTGGGGCGCTGCAAATATTTAGGTAGAACAAACAAATGTGAAACCCCTTGAAAAACAACAACGTTATATTAATAAAACTAATAAAACATGCCACCATGTATGGGAGGAACAACAGAAAACAACTACATATCACACAACTCGCGACTTCTTTTATCATGGACTTTCATTTGTAGCTATATGGGTAGCTAGTGAGCAATAGGCTTTGGTTTTGGGACATGACTTAAGCAGTAAATCACCACAGGGCAGAATTTTAATGCTTATTATAGAAAACATGATTTAACGAGTGTGCGAACACTGAGAACATTGTGCCTTTACTATGAAAGTAAGAAGTCTTTTAAAAATGACATGAAACTATAGTAATTTATTTTGGGAAAAATAAGTAATATGTCTCCTGTCTGCTGGCAGGAGCTTGCCTATCTTTCCTGGAAATAAGACATCTGTGTGTCATTTATTTTGTATAACAGAACCATATTATCAGGCCTTATAATATGTCAATTGTAACATCTAGCCATTTAAGGACTTACCCATTTTATGCCTTAAGGCAAAACATTGATTTTTTTTTATTTTTGTCACCTTATTCCAGAAGCCATACATTTTTTATTCTTTTTTTGACGTACCTTTATCATGGCTTGCTTTATGCGCAATGAGTTATATTTGTTGTGGCACAATTTTCAGGTACAATGGGGGAAATAAGTATTTGATCCCTTGCTGATTTTGTAAGTTTGCCCACTGACAAAGACATGAACAGTCTTTAATTTTAAGGGTAGGTTAATTTTAACATTGAGAGATAGAAGAGCAAAAATAAAATCAAGAAATCACATTGTTTAAATTATATGCATTTATTAGCATTTTGCAGTGAGAAGTAAGTATTTGATCCCTCTGGCAAACAAGACCTAATACTTGGTGGCAAAACCTTTGTTGGTAAGCACAGCAGTCAGACGTTTTTTGTAGTTGATGATGAGGTTTGTGCACATGTCAGGAAGAATTTTGGGCCACTCCTCTTTGCAGATCACCTCTAAATCATTAAGATTTTGAGGCTGTCGCTAGGCAACTCGGAGCTTCATCTCCCTCCATAAGTTTTCTATGGGATTAAGGTCTGGAGACTGGCTAGGACACTCCATGACCTTAATGTGCTTCTTTTTGAGCCACTCCTTTCTTGCCTTGGCTGTATGTTTTGGGTCATTGTCTTGCTGGAAGGCCCAGCCATGACCCATTTTTAATGTCCTGGCGGAAAGAAGAAGGGTCTTTCTAGTCTGTACAAGGACCAGTTAGGTGTGGTTGCTGGGTCTCCCTGTAGTAGGTCTTCCCTTTTTTCATTACCCATGAGCGAGCATATGTTATGTTCATAACAATGGCCTCATCTTATAAGTGTAAGATTGACAGGTAACCTATCAGACCCTGCCTCTGGCAGGATCTAGTAGGCTGCACTGGTCCTTAGCAGCAAATCAGCATTTATGATTGGGCTTAGGGGATATCAATGGACTGAGCTCACCTTTTGTCAAACTCCTTCTGTGCTACAGTTTTTATTTACAGCAGTATATGAGGGGTTACTCTTATAGGATTGGGGAGAACAGCAATCTTAGCAGTGACAAAACATTGTCTATATTTAAAGTATTTGAGGGGAGATGTTTTTAAAATGGTTTTACTTTTGGAGAGTTTCCAATATACAGTATATGCCCCTCAAGGTCCATTGAAATCTGAATAGGTCCCTAAAGAACAGGTTTTGTAAATATGTTGAAAAGATTAGAAATTGCTACTAAATTTTTAAGCCCTCTAACATCCTAACAAAATAAAATGATGTTTGAAAAATGATGCAAATGTAAAGTAGACAAATGTGTAATGTTATTTAGTTTGTACAGCATGACTAACTGGTTTAAGGATATAAAGATTGAAAGTTAGAAATTTGCAATTTTTTTTCAACATTTTTTGCCCAAATTGCGATATTTTTACAAGAAAACTCAAGTCATATCGAACTAATTTTAAAACTATCATGAAGTACAATATGTCACAAAAAAAAGAATCTTAAAATCACCGGGATCCATTGAAGCATTTCAGAGTTATTACCTCATAAAGTGACACTAGTCAGAATTGTAAAAATAGGCCTGGTCTTTAAGGTCAAAATTTGCCTGGTTACTAAGGGGTTAAATTTGCGGCCTGTTAATTATTTCGGCATTTTTGCTGCAGATTTCTCCCATCCTAATGGAAAAAATCTATGGAAAAAATCCACAATTAAAATGCATAATTATTGCAACAGAAATTGGCATGTTGGGGAATTCATAAACTCCACACTGGTCAGTTTACACAGCATAGACGGAAGCACAGAGGGAGATTTCTATAAATCCCATTCTCTTTTCTGGAGCTGTAATCAGGGTTGTCCAGAAATTTCAGGACAGTCTGTAAATATATATTTTTTTTTGCCTTGTCTGTAAAAAAATTGATGGTGTCCATGATTTTTTTTGTAGCTGAAAAAACATAAAGATTATTTTGATTGTAATTATCATCGTCAACTTACAGTGGATGCAGCTGATGTCTTCTGATCAAAATTATGGGATGTAGACATTTATCACTTATAATCTTAATGAATTATTACGTTAAAAAGTCAAATTTCCTACCCTGACTTTACCACGCTCTATTTTATTGAGCAGCGAAAATAAACATCATCAGATGCTCATTGTGGAAACTTAACCTCAGTGCCACCGAAACCCTATATATTAATGATTTCAGGTATGGGGCCACTCGATGATTCGTGTCGGTGAACTGTCTCGTTTTCGTGTGATTCAGACTGTAGCAATATCCTTTGGAGTAACAACTGCTATAGCTGTTTTCTTTATTAAGCACACTCAGCCAATTGGGCTCTTCTTAATTAGAACAGATTCAGTAAATCCAGGACATTTGATTACAGTATAATAGCCGGAAAAGCCTTTTACTAGCACATACTCTCATGTATGAGGACTTCACAGGACTCTAATACTATACAATAGTTCAGTGATTTTTGTTGAGAATGTTGAAGCAGTACTGGTATGCTGGTATAGACAGTCTTGGTATTTACGGCAACCACTATTCCTTCACCATTTTGTCCACATACTGCACAGTGCCACATTTTTGGTATAAATTAAATCTAGATAAAAAAGCAAAATAGAACATAGTAAACTGCATTTTGTTTTTTTTCTGCTGTCAATACTTTTCAGGTCAGTTTCAATCAAGAGAGAGGATAAGTAGTCTAATTGAAATACAATTGCAGATCAATTTTGTAGGTGCATTATTCATGGGCATTATTAAAAAAAGACATACAAAGTCAACAATAAAGAAAATTGATGCTCCTCCACTCCACATACAGTGCACAGACACCTGACACTAAGAGCTTCACAGCAGGTAACATACTTTATTGCATCATGTCCTTCCCACTCCCTGTTTGTTTTTAAGGTAGTATATAGATTGTTTAGTGCTTCGATCACTTCCCAGTATCAAGACGGTTTGCATTGTTGGACATACATTCACCTGCCTTCTCTTTAGGGAGTATAGAAATTCGTGAAAACATGTACCTTAATTCTCTCTTCCTGTGGGTATATACACTTTCACTGTGCACTTTATCTATTTATTAATTCAAATGATTACTCATGGCTATATTGTAGTCTGATTATTTACAACAGTATATGTGTTACGTTTTGAGTTCCCGCCGCTGTACAGGGGGAATCTCGAACCACCTCCGCTGCGGTCTCCCATTCTTCTTCAGCCACAGTGGAGCCTTTCTCTCAATTAAGTCACACTTCGCTAGCGCTCCCATTTTACATCGTCCCGATGTTGATAAACCTTTTATTATGGAGGTGGATGCCTCTTCCGTTGGTGCTGGGGCAGTCCTCTTCCAGAAGGATGCTCAAGGTCAGAAGGACCACAAGAATTTGGTCCATATACAGACTGCCCAGCGGATAAATTCTTGCCAGGCAAGAAGGTCCCTGTTCTTCTCCCGGTTCTATTTCACCCTCCATTTTCTCTCCTGGGAGAAGAATATTCATGCCAATGCTCTCTCCCGCTCCGTAGTGTCATCAGCGGAGGAGGAACCTCGGCTTATTGTCCCTTCTGATAGCCTGAGGACCGTGGCTCCAGTTTCGCTAGAGTCTGTGCCCCGGGCAAGACTTTTGTGCCATCAAATTTGAGATCGGAGGTTCTCTCTTGGGCTCACTCGTCCAGAGTCGGTAGATACTTTGGGACCAAAAGGACATCTGAGCTTCTGGTGAGGATGTACTGTTGGCCGCATATGGCCCGAGACTATTTTCGGGCATGTGTCTCCTGCACCAAGAATAAGTCTGCTCGACAATGGCCAGCTGGGTTACTTTACCCCCTGCCGGTGGAAGACAGGCCCTGGGAGATGGTCGGGATGGACTTTGTGGTGTGCTTACCCAAGTCCCGTGGCTGCACCATCATTTGGGTAATCACCAACCATTTTTCCAAAAATGGTGCACTTGGTGCCTCTTCCATGTTTACCTTCTGCACGGGCCTTGGCAGCGTTGTTTATTAAACACATTTTCTGCCTACATGGTATGCCGGACAAAATTGTCAGTGACTGGGATTCCCAGTTTGTGTGTCAGGATGCCATCTGGGCTTCCAAGGAGAGAATGAGGTCCTCCACTGATGCACCTCGGTGCCCCATTCAGGCCTTTGCTCCTTGCGACTTAGTGTGGCTCTCCGCCCATAACATCAGGCTGTGAGTTGAGTCCACTAAGTTTGCACCTCGCTACTTGGGTTCCTTCAACAGGTTAACCCTGTGGTCTACCGTCTGGCCCTTCCTCCACGCCTAGGTATCACCGACACTTTTCATGTGTCTCTTCTAAAGCCCGTTCACATGTCCCAGTTTTCTGAGTCATCTGCCGGGACATCGGGATCATCTTCGGATGATTATGAAGTGAACGCTATCTTGGGGTGTAAGGTGGTACGTGGCAAAAAATTTTATTTGGTGGATTGGAAGGACTACGGCCCAGAGGACAGGTCCTGGGAACGTAGCAAGGAGGGAGGGGCCCTAGGGGGGTAATGTTAGGTGTCAAGTTCCCGCTGCACAGGGGGAATCTCAAACCACCTCCGCTGTGGTCTCCCATTCTTCTTCAGCCGCAGTGGAGCCTTCTCAGCGGAGACATCAGTCCCAGCATCTGGCTCAGGCAGATACTGTGCGCTTGGTTACTGCTGGTCTTCAAGGCTCAGCCTTTGTAACCAGCACTGTTCTGCAGCAAGCAGACACTCCTGGGACTAAGTCCTGCTTTTCCTCTACTGAGCATGCCCAAGGGACCACCTCTCATTGGAGGTCGGGGATCACATGCTCAGGTCCTGAAGCAGTTCCTATTGGACCATTGGGAAGGTCCTGGAGAGCTTCCTCTATAAAAAGTTTGCATGGCCACACGGCCATGCGCTAGTATGTTCATGAGTGTATGAGCTTAGCTACTTTGTGGTCTGTGTCAGCATGTGCTCAGGGTCGGCTGTAAGCAGGAATTCCAGCACCTCCAGAGAGGAGTTTGTTTGTGTGAATTTAAGGCTGGCGTATACCCACTAGAATTACGGCACCTCCGGAGAGGAGTTGTTTGAGTACTGTTGCTGACTGTAAGACCACTGTATGCTACCTACTCCATTAGTGAGCTGTGATCCTCTGTGAGGTTAACAGGACACAGCGTTATCTTTAATCCCGGCGACACTGTGAAGCAACCGAGCTCGCTCCTGTACAGACCAGGTGATGGAACCAGTGTCTATTCAGGCTTTATACCGCCATATAGTGCTGCCTTTTGCTAGCAGCAGGTTCCACTCCTGCACGGTGGACCCTGGGCTGTGAAGGCACCTATATTATCTTTATATTTACTTGGTGCGTTCCGCCAGCCCTAGCAGTATGTGCTTGGATTAGTGCTGGGTATTATCCTCTCCCTGTATTGGAAGTTCCCTTTCTTGTCTCTTGTATGAATATACTATTTTAATTATTTATAAATAAATATATATTTTTAATTGCACCTTTATTCACTTCCTTTCTTTTATGGCACCATACCATATTAGAATATGTTTTTGACGTATCATTGAAGTGACCCAGCTATTTCTAAATAGGACTATGGGAATAATACTTGTAATCTCTACAAATAAAATAAATGATATGATTTATTTTTATAATGTGAATCATTTATGGTAAATGGTGAGAGGAGATATTTGTCATCCTCATAACTGAAGCAGAAATGTTACACATAAACCATGATCCCCTGCATTTGAGAATAATAGCTGTTCTCAGCTGGTAGCAAGAGCCCTTACAGATACGTTGTCTGAACTTCAGACCTTGTTTTCCAGGCAATATTTTGGATAATATTTAGTTTCACTCTATGCACCACTTACCTGCAGTGGCTTTACTCCTAATAAAAATGCATACTGTGCAGATAAAGGGAACCTCTCGTGTCCCCAATTGCTTATAACCTTCAGATATTGGGTTAATTGTTAATCTGCAAGTTAATAGCATTCTAAAGCTGCCCAGCCACCACCCTTAACACCAGGAAGAAATTAACTTTATTCTTCCCAGCAGCCTCCAGCTTTCAGTCATAAAGGTGGGGCCAGAGCGGCTTCAGTCACCGCTTAGTGCACACTTCCTCTCTTGCAGTTTGATTCCCATTGTTCCACATCTATCATAGAGTCTAGTAAACGGCACTACTTTCCTTTCATAAATCTGTCACATGGACTTTTTTTATAGACAAAATATTCCCAATGTCCCTGAGAGAGAATGCTCCCCATGTTTCCCATTTTTTCACACAGATTGGTCCACCATGTCCCACTTCACAGAGAGCTCTTGCTTTTCAAGCACTACTCTTTATGCCCCCGTGGCCCCCTCAGACACAGACTGCTCCCATTTCATAGACTCATTTCATGTTCTCTTTTCCTCCAACACAGAGACACTCCTTCACATGACCCTTCTTCCTTCTGTCAAACAGACCTACCAGTGACTATTAGGGTTGAGAGACTTTTCATTTTTTGAGATCGAGTCGGGTTTCACGAAACCCGACTTTCTCAAAAGTTGGGTCGAGTGAAATCGGCTTATCTTATTGAAAAGTCGGGGTCGGGGATCAGCCAAAACACGAAACCCAATGCATTTCAATGGGAAATCATACTTTTTTAATATTTGCTTCAGCGCGATAATGTTGAAAAGCCGGTAATTCAATTGCCGGCTTTTCATTTCTCCTGCCTAAACCCGACATGATATGAGACATGGTTTACATACAGAAAACCATCTCATATCCCCCTTTTTTTTGCATATTCCACACTACTAATGTTAGTAGTGTGTATGTGCAAAATTTTGGCGCTGTAGCTATTAAATTTAAGGGTTAAATCGTGGAAAAAATTGGCGTGGGCTCCCGCGCAATTTTCTCCGCCAGAGCGGTAAAGCCAGTGACTGACGGCAGATATTAATAGCCAGGAGAGGGTCCATGGTTATTGGCCCCCCCGTGGCTAAAAACATCTGCCCCCAGCCACCCCAGAAAAGGCACATCTGGAAGATGCGCCTATTCTGGCACTTGGCCACTCTCTTCCCACTCCCGTGTAACGGAGGGATATGGGGTAATGAAGGGTTAATGCCACCTTGCTATTGTAAGGTGACATTAAGCCAGATTAATAATGGAGAGGCGTCAATTATGACACCTATCCATTATTAATCCAATTGTTTGAAAGGGTTAAAACACACACACACACACACACACACATGATTAAAAAGTATTTTAATGAAATAAACACACCGGTTGTTTTAATATTTTATTGCTCTCTCAATCCATTTGAAGACCCTCACTTGGAAAAATAATAAACCCACAATATACATACCCTCTGATGAACTGTCACGTCCCACGAGGTAATCCATCTGAAGGGGTTAAAATATTTTACAGGCAGGAGCCCTGCTAATGCAGCTGTGCTCGTGCCTGTAAGCCCCGGCGAATGAAGGAAATGTAGGTCAATGACCTATAGTTACCTTCAGTCGCGGTGATGCGCCCCCTGGTGGATGTCGTCATATGACCTGGAGCGCGGGAAAAAGTTCCCAGGCTGCAGTTCATGAGGACATCCAGCAGGGGGCGCATCACTGCGACTGAAGGTAACTATAGGTCATTGACCTACATTTCCTTCATTCCCCGGGGTTTACAGGCACGAGCACAGCTGCATTAGCAGGGCTCCTGCCTGTAAAATATTTTAACCCCTTCAGATGGATTACCTCGTGGGACGTGACAGTTCATCAGAGGGTATGTATATTGTGGGTTTATTATTTTTCCAAGCGAGGGTCTTCAAATGGATTGAGAGAGCAATAAAATATTAAAACAACCGGTATGTTTATTTCATTAAAATACTTTTTAATCATGTGTGTGTGTTTTTTTTAACCCTTTCAAACAATTGGATTAATAATGGATAGGTGTCATAATTGACGCCTCTCCATTGTTAATCTGGCTTAATGTCACCTTACAATAGCAAGGTGGCATTAACCCTTCATTACCCCATATCCCACCGCTACACGGGAGTGGGAAGAGAGTGGCCAAGTGCCAGAATAGGCGCATCTTCCAGATGTGCCTTTTCTGGGGTGGCTGAGGGCAGATGTTTTTAGCCACGGGGGGGGGCAATAACCATGGACCCTCTCCTGGCTATTAATATCTGCCGTCAGTCACTGGCTTTACCGCTCTGGCGGAGAAAATTGCGCGGGAGCCCACGCCAATTTTTTCCGCGATTTAACCCTTAAATTTAATAGCTACAGCGCCGAAATTTTGCACATACACACTACTAATATTAGTAGTGTGGAATATGCAAAAAAAAGGGGGATATTAGATGGTTTACTGTATGTAAACCATGTCTCATATCATGTCGGGTTTAGGCAGGAGAAATGAAAAGCCGGCAATTGAATTACCGGCTTTTCAACATTATCGCGCTGAAGTAAATATAAATATATATATATACCGTATATATATGTCTCTCTATGACATATATATATATATATATATATATAAAAAACGAAACCCAACTTTGGATTACAGATCGTGTACCGCCGACCCGATCCCAGAGTGGGATCTGGTCGGGTTTCACGAAACCCGACTTTGCTAAAAGTCGGCGACTTTTGAAAAGTGCCGATCTGTTTCGCTCGACCCTAGTGACTATGGTTTATGATGAAAACTTTTAGCATCCTGTTTCATCCCTGCACTGATCAAAGACATGAGGGCCAGGAGATAGACTGTGCAGACATTATACTGCTGCACAGTTCTCTCTATTAGGCATGTTCACATGTTCAGTATTTGGTCAGTATTTTTCATCTGTATTTGTAAGCCAATGCCATGAGTGGGTGATAAATGCAGAAGTGGTGCACGTGTTTCTATTATACTTTTCTTCAGATTGTTCCACTCTTAATTTTGTGTCACAAGGAGGTTTTCTCAAACATCTCTAACTGTCATGATGACATCAGGGTCTCTGGTTTCCACAGGTTCAGACAATCTTCCTTGCGACTCCATAGCTATGGTCAGCACAGCGTGACTCGGATGTCAACTTCTACAGCTGCAGCTCAAAGGCAGGATAGAAGGAGTTAAATCTTTGCTGAACTTAGCTTGTTGATTGCCTGTGGTCACATGCTGCAGGAGAACCAGACTCCACTGAGCAGGGGATGACAGCAATAGTTTCCTCTATACTGGTCTAGGAGAGGGGACACGTTCTGGTGTCCCAAAAAGCGTGTTGTGTGACTGTGTTTCAGTTCTGCCCTCTTTGTCTCATTTTGTATTTCCCCATATACGTTTCAGACTAGTGCTGCTTAGGAGCATAGTAAGAAGTGAGGCTCGGGCACTTCCAACTTCAGGAATTCAAGGTACAAGGACAGCTAGGGACCTCTAGCCTTAGGTCAAACTAGGAGCACACTTGCTATCCCGCACTGACCAAATACTGAATATATGAGCATGGCCTTATAGAGAAAATTATAATCTGTCCTCTGACCATTTGATCACTAAGGGGAAGTCTTCTGGAGTCTGCACAGAAGCAGACTTCCTTTGAGCAGTCGGAGTTTCTAAATTCATTGGTCCCACAGCAAAAATGAACCGTGGATAGAATTGAGAATGGCTCTTCGCTGTAGTATAGGGGAGCATGTGTGCATTGTTGTAAGAGATTCTTTGGTTGCTATTTTATGTCTTCTCATAGAACAAAGTTGAAAAAATTATATAAAAATATATTGTAGAGTATATAAATTTAATTGGCCTGTGGGGAAAAAGAAATTATAGAGCTGTTCATTCTGTTGAGCTCCCTTGATTTTTATTTAATTAAAGGATCAGAAGGTATCTGATCCAAGCAGACAATCTCATTAAACTAAAATATCCCTTTAGCCTGTCCACTGTGAGCCAGAACCAACGCTAAAAAGCTTCATTTGGCAATAAAACACTACAAATTGCCTTTTTGTAACGTATTTAGCTTTTGATTAAATTTAGACATTCGGTAATGAAATTGTGTGTGGTTGTTAGCTGGCAGGGCAATCATTCCAAGCTATTATGCTGCAAAGTCTAAGAGGTCTTTAGCACTCATCAGATGATATAAAATCTCTGATATGTCTCTCCTAGAAATTAGTATATGGTTTTTGGTTGTGAAGTGGTAATCACTAAGACACTGGAAATAATGATAGTTTTAACTCTTTAGTGCACTGTTTGAATGCATTGCCAGGACAAAGGATAGGCAGAGGTAGGTGACGTGATTGGGTTTTACCACATACCTCCATAAATGACTGTAGGAGGGAGAGGGTACACCTTAAAAATAAATAATTAAAAAAATTGTATTCAGTATAGGTGTGCCTGGAGCATAGGCACCAATGGGAGCAGTGTCAGTGAGTAACTAACACACCTCCCAGTCTGTCTGCACCCTGGCTGTTGTTCCTACATTGAATTGCATCAGTCTTTAAGACACAAATAAAACTGAAGATATGAGCTCCAGCACTGCAGGGGCACTAATCAGCTTTCTGCTCCAATGTGCAGTGGCTAATGAGTTCGCACTCCTCGTGCTGTTGATGTGTAACCCCTCAGAGGTGGCAACAAAGTTAAGTGCTCCTCAGTGGAGCCGAATAGTCAAGGGACATTTACAGTGGATGTGTGTGGATGTATACTATTTTGAGGGAGGGATAGTATGAGGGCACATTATGGAGAAGGAGCATAGTATAGTGAGGCAGTTGTGTGACTGGGGAGTGTGAGAGCAAAGGGTGAAGCGGTGACACAGTAAGGCGAGGGGGCAGCATTGGTGAGCCAGTGTGAGGTGGAAGCACAATAGGTAGAGTGGGCACACTATGAAGAAAGGCACTGCTGGGTGTAGCTTGAGGAAGAAGCACAGTATGGAAAGGAAGAATAATATGGAGCTGGAGAGCACAGAGTGGGATACACTGTGAAGATATGGATAGCATGAGCTTGCCATAATTCATAGGAAAAGAATGTTTGTCAGTTACAGTTTAGAAGAGAGAACAGTGCGAGGGAATTATTTTATAGGAGCAGTTACAGTTCATTAGGGATGACATTGTGGCCATTATGCTGCATGAGATATGATGATGGGGAGGTTATGGTTCTTAATAGAGCATGGTGTAGCTGCTATAGTTCATAAGGGAGTACAGTATGGATACAATATTTCATAGGAGAAGACTGTGGTGTTTATGGTTCATAATAGATAAGTGTGGTGATTACAGTTCTTAAAGAATCACTCTCATCAAAATTTGTATCCTCTTAATATACTGCAGTCATCATATTGTATAGCACTATGTACTTACAATTGCTCATTTAGCCTTTCTATCCAGTTAATTGTTTTCTTTCCATTAGAACTATAACATCACATGATAAAAAGCAAAATTATTGAATCCTTCCAAGTTCTATTCTATGTTGAAACAGGAAGTTTCTCTTCCCAGCAAAATAAGCAATTGTAAGTACACAGTGCCATATAATTGTCATGACATGGTTTTGCAATTCAGCCCGGTGACCTGTTGCTGCATGGTTGGTTCCCCTGTCTGCTGAGCTATAGCCCTTTCTTACCTGAACAAATTCTGATGATTTCTTTTGAATTTGATTTGAGTTCTTGGTTTGCTACTCTCAAGTTGTTTCTCATTTTTTCAGTATTGCTTTGCTTTATCACATTCTGGGTGTGGTTATATATGCCCCCCCCCCCCTTCACTGCACTTCCTTGCTGGATATACCTCATGGTGGATGTGTGTTAAGAAGTTCCTGTCCTTCTGTCCTTTAGCAAAGGGGTTTACCACATTTGGTAAAATAAAGTTGTATTCCAATGCTTTCCTTCCCAGCACTTTTTCCTTTTACCATTGTTAGATTTCTGGGAGGTAACTTGTTTCTTTTATTTTGATTCTCCTTAGTTTTCCCTCCCTACCCAATATTTACTTGTTTTAGTATTTCACCCCGGGTTTTTGTATCTTACTTCAATTTTTCCTCTTACCTTGCTTGCAGTGTGTTGGTCCATCATGAGGTACGAGAAACCCCCATAGCGGCCTATTAGAGAGTTATGTTCAAGGTGATGTATTAAGGCTTGCAGCAATTGCCATTCTAGTCTGTACAGGGACCAGTTTGGTGTAGGAGCAGCTTTTCCCTATTGTTGAATTTCAATGTTTCTGTTACCAGTGTGTGAGTTTGTATATTGATAGCATAATTTGATGATTGCAGTATATTAATAGGATAAAAACTTTGAAGGGTGTGCTTCTTTAGGACAATGTAGCAGTTTATATTGGAGAGTGGTGTGGCAATCATAGTTCATAAAAAATGGTGTAGAAGCAATATTTTATAGTAGCAGACAATAGAGCATTATGGAGGTTATAGTTCTTAAGCAAAGATGGTTTGATGGTTTTAGTTCATAAGGAAGCTCTTGTGGTGGTTATAGTTCACAAAGGGATGGTGTGGTTGTTATATTTCATAGGGGCAATGTTGAGGCAATATATTTTAGGACCATACATTGTGGCAATTATAGTTCATAAGGGAGGATCGTGTAGCATTTATAGTTCATATCGGATGACAGTTTGGTAATTATAGTTCATAATGGAGAACGTGGCAGTTGTAGTTCATTAGGGTAGGATTGAGTGGTGCTTAATGATAAATAATAAATAAGGCACCATATTTCAGATGAGGGATGGTGTGGTAGTTATAGCTCATGCGATGCAAATGAATAAGGAAGGGGTTGGCATGACATTGTAATTGATTGCTATACTAAGTTTGGTTCTGTATTCGTTTACTGATGATTTTTCTGGTGCTGAATTCATGTACTGATGATTTGGATTTACATCCTGGTAGTTATACATTTAATATAGACTATATGCATATAACAAAATTCATATCTAGGACAGGTATTGTGTAATGGGGTATTATTTGTCTGTTGTCATTGTTACTAATTCTACCCTTTGTGTACATACGAATATTTCAAGTTCGTCTGTGTCTCTTGTTGAGGTACCTTATTTTACTTTATTTTAAATGCACTGCCCAAAAAAATAAAGTGAAAACTAAAATCCCACATCCTAGATATCACTGAATGAAATATTCCAGTTATAAATCTTTATTCATTACATGGTGGAATGTGTTGAGAACAAGAAAACCTAAAAAATATCAACATAAATCACAACTAATATCCCACGGAGGTCTGGAGTTGGAATGATGCTCAAAATCAAAGTGGAAAATGAAGCTAAAGGCTGATCCAACTTCAGTGGAAATGCCTCAAGACAAGGAAATGATGCTCAGTAGTGTGTGTGACCTCCACGTGCCTGTATGACCTCCCTACAATGCCTGGGCATGCTCCTGATGATGCGGCAGATGGTCTCCTGAGGGATCTCCTCCCAGAGCTGGACTAAAGCATCCGCCAACTTCTGGACAGTTTGTGGTGCAACATGATGTTGGTGGATGGTGCGAGACATGACATCCCAGATGTGTTAAATTGGATTCAGGTCTGGGGAATGGGCTGGCCAGTCCATAGCTTCAATGCCTTCATCTTGCAGGAACTGCTGAGACACTCCAGCCACATGAGGCCTAGCATTGTCCTGCAATAGGAGGAACCCAGGGCCAGCCGCACCAGCATATGGTCTCACAAGGGGTCTGAGGATCTCATCTCAGTACCTAATGGCAGTCAGGCTACCTCTGGTGAGTAATGGAGAGCACATGGAGGGCTGTGTGGCCCTCCAAAGAAATGCCACCCCACACCATTACCGACCCACTGCCAAACCAGTCATGCTGAAAGATGTTGCAGGCAGCATATCGCTCTCCATGGCGTCTCCAGACTCTGTCATGACTGTCACATGTGCTCAGTGTGAACCTGCTTTCATCTGTGAAGAGCACAAGGCGCTAGAGGCAAATGCCAAGCGTCCTGCACAGTGTTGGGCTGTGAGCAGAACCACCATCTGTGAACGTTGGGCACTCAGACCATCTTCATGGAGTCGGTTTCTAACCATTCGTGCAGACACCTGCACATTTGTGGCCTGCTGAAGGTCATTTTGCAGGGCTCTGCCAGTGCTCCTCCTGTTCGGTCCTGCTGCTGGGTTGTTGCCCTCCTGTGGCCCTCTCCATGTCTCCTGGTGTACTAGCCTATCTCCTGGTAGTGCCTTCAGCCTCTGGACACTACGCTGACAGACACAGCAAACCTTCATGCCGCAGCTCACATTGATGTGCCATCCTGGATGAGCTGCACTACCTGAGCTACTTGTGTGGGTTGTAGAGTCCATCTTATGCTACCACAACTGTGAAAGCACAACCAACATTCAAAAGTGACCAAAACATCATCCAGAAAGCATTGGTACTGAGATGTGGTCTGTGGTCCCCATCTGCAGAACCACTCCTTTATTCAGTGTGTCTTGATAATTGCCAATAGTTTCCATCTGTTGTCTATTCCATTTGCACAATAGCATGTGAAATTGATTGTCAAACAGTGTTGCTTCCTAAGTGGACAGTTTGATTTCACAGAAGTTTGATTTACTTGGAGTTATATTCTGTTGCCTAAGTGTTCCGTTTATTTTTTTGAGCAGTGTATATATTACAATATTCTATATTATAGCAAAAAAGTATATTTTATCATTAAATGTGTGGTAGTCACTCAATATATCCAACCAGTGGATTTTTGGTTGTGGTAATTTTTATCTTTATTCATTATAGTTGAACCCTATTAGTTTCCTTAATTAGTTTTGGATTCGACATTTAATACATAGCAATTTAGTTATGAAAATTGGTATGTATCCATGGCATCATGTGACGTGATGGTAAACAATATATAATTGCTATGTGTAACTATGAAACCACACCCACTATTAAGCCATGTCCACAAAGCCTACCTTCAGTTTTTTTTTAGATTTGCTTCTTTTTTGTTAAAAAGGTGGCAATTTGAGTGGAAGTGGTAGTCAGAGTTTGTTACCTTTTTACCAGACCCATTTGGGCAGTGATAAGGATGCTATTATCAATCATATTCTCGGATCCACTGCTTTTCTAGATAGGAAAGGAAATGGGGAAGATTGCCACCGACCTCATCTGTCTGAGGAGCAAAAATACTTTGTTCCCTTATGTATGTATGCACTTATTTAAAATGTTTCATGGGAGTTGTGTCTTTATTTGCTTCCAAATCACCTTATTCAATGCTATTTGAAGGGTTTAAGTAATATGAAAAAAGTAAGCACAACCAAAAATCATCGAAAAAAATTATTTGATATCAATGCATGGTTTCATGTCAATACATATTATAATAATAAACTCCCTCTTTTTTACACTTTAACCTCTGTAAAGAGATGTAAACTTCAATTCAGTGGCCTCCATATTGTATCCATGGAGTAGCTGCTTACCAGAGAGGCTAGTTAAAGGGAAAATCAAACAAGCAGTGGTTGGAAATAGAGAGGCAATAAGAATGAACTAAAAAACATCTCAGGGATATGCAGATAAGTGTAGGGGTTAAAGGTGTTGTCCTCTATTAGGACAAACCCTTCTTGATCTAAATGTTTGGCCCTGATAAAATAGAAAAGCTTCTATTCACCTACCGTGCCTGGACCATTCCTGCGGGGCTCTCGTGTGAAGTTATGACATATAGAGCAGCGCCCAATCAGCGTTGGCGTCACTGTCAGAGAACATCTGCAGCCTTGGCTTCCTCTTCATATTCAGTTCATTTGTAGGCAGGGCCAGTGAAGCCAACACTGGGCGCCAGGCACCACCTATCATGCAACCACACGAGAGCCCCGGGACTGCGAGTGCCGACACCGCTGGAACAGCATCGGCACGGGAGGTGAGTATAGGCTTTTCTATTTTATCAGGGCCAAACATTTAGATTAAGAAGTGGATGTCCTAGTAGCTGACAACCCCTGTAATCAGCAAACTCCCATGCCACAGGCAGAGATCTAGCAGCTTCAGTTACATTATGTTAGAATAATATCCACCAGTCTTAATCCAGAATGTCATTCTTTGTCATAATATGTAATGGAGATTCATTAATGGACATTATTTTTAAAGGCAAAGTAAATATTTAAAAAATGTGACTTTTGATACAGTAATTATTAATGCTGGTTCTGCTGATTCTGTACCTGGAAGTGACCTGGACAATTTACAATATACTCTATAATGAATACACTGCTCATGTTAATTTATAATCTAATATATAAAGCTGAATGTGTGTATGTGTGTATGTCCGGGATTGGCATCTGAACCGTCGCAGCTACAGCCACAAAATTTTGCACAGTCACACGTCTGGACCCCGAGAGCGTCAAAGCTATGTTGTGAGGTGAAATTGTAACCCCGCACTTTCCAATTCACCAAACAATTTTGCCCCTATCTACATAATGGGGAAAAAATGAAAGGAAAAGTGTTGGAGGCAAATTAACAGCTGCCAGATGTGAACAAGGGGGACTTAAAGAGTGAGAGTGATGGCGCCAAAGAGTATATACTGTACAGTTGCTAAGGTGGGGCCCCGACATGGGATAATCACCACACCACCACGGGGATATGAACACACACACAAAATGCGCCACACACTACCACGTGCTCGAACACATATACCACCCTCAGCGCACATTTCACCACACATACACCAACCTCGCCACATAAAAGTCGAAACACAAAAGTCACCGCTCAAAACTCGCCACGCGCAAAACTCTCCACATGCAAAACTCGCCACACGTGCAAAACTCACCTCATGGAAAACTCGCGACACGCAAAACTTGCACACGCAGAAAAATTGCCACATGCACAAAAGTTGCAACACATGCAAAAGTTGCCTCACACAAAACTTGCACATACTCAAAAGGCACCACACATAAAACTCGCCAGGCGCAAAACTCGCTATGCGCAAAACTTGCTGCACACAACTTGCTACACTAACCTGTCACATGCAACTCGACACACAAAAAGCTGCTACACGCATGTCGCCACACAAAACTCATCTCACAAAAGTCGCTACATGCATGTCGCCACACGCAACTCAACACACACAACTTGACACACGAAACTCGCCCTAAAACACACACAAGTCTGGTATTATCCTTCAAAAATAAAAATCTGATTAATAAGCAGACAAACTACAAGAGCAACAAATGTACCATATAGGAATCCGGCAGCTGTCAGTCACATGACCAGTCTATTATGTGTATGTGTGAGCTAATATATACTGACAGGGGGTGGGCTTACTGTTGGCTGGGGATTTATCTGGCTGCCAATTTAGCTTACAAATACTGAGGTAAAAATACTGACCAAATAACGTGTGAACGAGGTCTAATACAGGAGGAGATGACATACAGATATATACTATATACAGGAGGAGATGACACACAGGTATATACTATTTACAGGGGAGATGACACACAGGTATATACTATATACAGGAGGAGATGACACACAGATATATACTGTATACAGGAGAGATGACACACAGGTATATACTATATAGAGGAGGAGATGACATACAGGTACATACTACATACAGGAGGAGATGACATACAGGTATATACTATATACAGGAGGAGATGACACACAGGTATATACTATATACAGGAGCAGATTACCTACAGGTATATAGTATATACAGGAGGAGATGACATACAGGTATATGCTATGTATAGGAGGAGATGACATAAAGGTATATACTATATACAGGAGGAGATGACTCACAGATATATACTATATATAGGTGAGATGACACACAGGTATATACTATATACAGGAGGAGATTACATACAGGTATATACTATATATTGGAGGAGATGACATACAGGTATATACTATATACAGGGGAGATGACACACAGCAGGTATATACTATATACAGGGGAGATGACATACAGGTATATACTATATACAGGAGATGACATACAGGTGTATACTATATATAAGGGAGATGACAAACATGTATATACTGAGGTGAAAATGAGAGGTGTGAGGTGAAAATGAAAAGGTGTGAGTGCAAAATGAGAGGAGTGAGGGAAAATAGTGAAGTGATCGGAAAATGACAGATGTGAGGTCGAAATGACAAGTGTTAGGGGGGAATGAGAGGAGTGAGGGGGAAAATAAGAGGAGTGAGGGGGAAAATGAGAGGTGTGAGGGAGAAAATGAGAGATGTGAAGGGGAAAATGAAAGATGTGATGGGGAAAATGAGAGGCGTGATGGGAAAATAAGAGAAGTGAGGTGCTATAACTAACCACAGATATTTACTATGCCCAGGCAACGCCGGGCTCTTCAGCTAGTACTGTATAAAATTATATTTGCCATATTGTACATCACACTTCTAATGTATGAATCATTTTTTGTCATGTCATTTTCACGTATGATAGCTCTGTATATTCTATATAAAAGAAAAAAATAATGACATTTGCTTAATTAGACGGGGAAATTACATAGCCTCTTTTTATTATATTCTGCCATATGCAGAGATGATTTAATTAAACTTTTCAAGTGACACATAATTTAATATGATTTTAATGAACCAGTTACCATACCACCGGACAAAAAAATGCCTAAGATGAAATCTTCATAATTGTGCATAATTGTGATGCATAATTCTTCCATGTCTTTAGGGAACATGTCATTTTGCCTTTCATAAAATCACAGCATGCTGAAATTTACCAATATAATACTGGTGGTTATCATAGCATTACCAGAAATTACTCAGGATAACACAAAAAATATGGACTAGAGCTGCTCATTGCAGTTTATTATTTATTGCTGAATTGGAAATATTTTGTGATCACAAGGAGGAAATTGTTTTCATTGTTTGTTAGGGACTGAGTTATATATGTCTCATCAATATTAGATCCGCAGGCTCTGGCGAAAAGCAGCTTATCCATTAGTTCACTGATTGCACTGATGAAGTGGCATGTCAGACGCCACTGATGCATGAAAAGGAGTCTGATGAGTGAGTTGCGCATCACCTTTAATCTTACTCCAGTCAAAGTCTGGAATAATATTTGTGGTTTAAGGAACACCATGAATTAGATAAGCTGTGGCGCTGATGTCACATCCCGCTTCTGCCCATTTTGGCAGAGCTTGGAGAAACTGGCATTAAAAAAGGTACAACATCTTTGCACTACCCTGAGTGGCGCAAAAATGATGCAACTTTTTAAAGCAATTTATGCCAGAATTCTGGAGAAATTGCTTTGATAATTCAGGGCCGAAGTGTATAAGGATAGGGTCGGAATACAACCAGTCTGTACAGTATATAGAGGTCAGACTGCAGCTCAGCTGTCATTGAAGTTAATAGGGTCTGAGTTACAATATGCAAGAACAAACAAACTCCAGGTTGATTCCACAGTAAGGTAAAAAACAAAGAGAAACAACTGATCAACTAAGTCCATATAGTCAGTGGTAAAAAATGCAAAATGCTTTATTGAGTATAAAAAAAAAGGTAACAGGTCTATATACAAAAATTAAGAAGAGGGGCCACACCCTAAGGTGTAATAGCCACGGTACATGACTAGGTAGTAGGTATCCTTTATAATAATGTAGTAACAGTAAGTGCATAATGACACAGATAACTGTACATGGGCACTTACCTTTAAAGACTAATATCGTGTGCATATACATATCTGTCAAAAAGGCATGTGTCGTAAAGTGCAGAAGTGCCAACTGAGGACAAGATATTATTGTCAAAACGTGCAGTCAATCAAAGAGAGGACATATCACAGTGGAAAAGCAAAGAGACAGCAACCCTATCCTTACCATACCTCTGCATTCTATGCCATTAGCTCTGTCCGGGAGCCTTTCTCAAATCAATATTTGCCTACTGTCTCTTCGCTTTTCCACTGTGAGATGTCCTCTCTTTAATTGACTACACAACAAGTGAGGTTCGATAAAGGCCCAATACGGGGTCGAAACGTTACCTCAACATCCTTATGCTACTGTGGTGAATACAATAAAATGTCATGTAACTTTTGCATTTGAAAATCTACAACTTGAGTGCAGCTGTTTGTTACTTATTTATGACTTAACTGGACCACATCCAGGTTCAGCCTGCACCTGCCTCCCCCTAACTGAGTGCACGCCCTTTCTTTATTCTAATTGTCAAAACGTGCGGCAGAGTGGAAATTGCAACACTAAGTAGGGAAAGTCGGGGGATTATGGAAATCATATGATAGATAGACATGTTAATGATATTCAAGTGATGGATGGAAAAACTTCTCAATGAGGTTATTCATAGTTGTCTGAGGACTGTTCCTTAATGCTAAGTGAAGTTGGTTATGAAAATCATTAAGATCTGCTGCTGGGCAGCTTTCTATGCAATTGCTGACCAATGACACCCCAGATGTGCTGATGGCAGACATGTCTAGAGAAACTTTAGGCCATGGTAGTATGTATGGGCCATGCGGGCTGCTGACAGTAGCACAAACAACATGCAGCCTGGAATTATTGTGTTGAAAAATAGCTCCTGGGACACTGGAGAAATTACTGCAATACTGGTTCCACCACCAAATAAATGTAATGTCGACCTGTTATTAGCTAAATAGCAAAAAACTTCGGCAGTCAAACTGAAATTGTATTTGTTATACGCAACATAAGAGGCAAAATATTACTAAGACAAAAGAAGAAAAAATGACCCTTTTGGATACAGATATGGTTTCAGCAAGGTTTCGGCTTAAATAAGCCTTTTTCAAGCAAAATATCTGTGAGGTATGGGGTCACAGCATTACCATGTCAGCTATGTTTTTTGCTATTTTTCTGATACTGTTTTCTTCAGAGCACCAATGTAAATGCTTGAATTTCTATGCTTGGTGTTCATACTCAATATTTATTAAATCAAGATATTTCGAAAATTTTGTTTTCATTTATTTACCATTTTCATGTCATTAACATGCAGAAATTAATGGCAGCCACACATCTCAAAAAACATGGCACAAAACAATGCTACCATTATGTAGCATCTGCTCTTCTTTTTACTACAGGTTGTTAACGTTTATGCAGTAAGGAGATCAAATGCTACAGTTTTTGTAGAGGAAACTTGTCCCATTTTTGTCTGATGTAGGATTTTAGCTGCTTAAAAGTCATGGGTCTTCTTTGCTGGATATTTAATGTAAGAAAAGGTCAGCTTACCAGTCCAAGTGTTTTGATCTCCTGTTTGCAAGCCACCGCCTCACACAGACAAGGGTAAGGCAGCCACAGCAACATCCAATAGAAAGAAATCCAGAGAATGGCGTATGTTACTAAAAAATAACTTTTATTCCATAAGCGTAAAAATAAACCAACATATTGCCGCCAGCACTGTAATACACTAGTGAGGAAGACACGATCAATGAGACATGGCGGAAGAGCTATAAATCTGGTAATAATATGCTCACAGGATAGATCATGAATAAGACGAAAGTCGAAACGCATTGATTGTGTTTTTCTCAACAGTGTGTTAGAGGGCTGGCTGCAATATGTTTGTTTACTTTTACGCTTATGGAATAAAAGTTATTTTTTAGCAACATACAACATTTGCTGGAAATCTTTTCTTTTGGTGAAAGATCCGGACTGCAGGAGGCCAAATTATCATCTGAACTCTGTTGTAAAGCCATACTGTTGTGATTAGTGATGGGCGAACCCCCCCCCGATGTTCAGGATCAGTGGGTTTTCCCTAGTTTTTTTGTAAAGTTTGAGTTTGGGGTCGGAGATGACACGAACTTGCATCCGAACCCCAAACTCGGACTTTACATATATGGGATGGGGCTGCGGGAGCTGTAAAAATCCCCCAGAAAATTAATAATAAACATTATAATTATACTTACCTGTCCTGCTGTCTCCAGGCCGCATCTGCTTGCGGGGCCGCTCATTAACTGCCGGCAGTATTCACTGCACTCGCCAGTCTTCGGCTTTTTCCGGCAGTGTTCGTGCGGTGACGTCAAAATTCTGTCTCTGAGCTCCTTGGCCAGTTCCTTTGACCTCATGATTCTCATTTGGTCTGACATGCAATGTGAGGTCTTATACAGACAGGTGTGTACCTTTCCAAATCAAGTCGTATCAATTTAATTAAACACAGCTGGACTCCAATGAAGGTGTAGAACTATCTCAAGGAGGATCACAAGGAAATGGACAGCATGTGACTTAAATATGAGTGTCTGAGTAAAGGGTCTGAATACTTTTGACCATGTGATATTTCAGTTTTTCTTTTTTAATAAATATAGGGATTTACTCTGGTAGGTGCAGGGCCGCAGTGATGAGGCAACACACAGGCTTTCAGTTCAAACTTCAGTGGTTTATTAACACTTTAAACAATCAGTGGAAAGTAAGAGGAAAAAACACAAACATACTCCAGCTTAGGGAACCACTGATCTCAGACTCATCCTTGCACGGGACGTGTTTAACTAAGTGGCTGCCTGATCAGCGGCATCCGCCAGGTGCCATTCCTAGGGTTGCTATGATTCTTGTTGCGAACCTTTGCAGCATGAGTAATCTGACCAAACAAATTCAGGCTAACTCCAGCCTAGCTCCTCACACCTTGCACACAGAACATGTGCCATACAAAAAAAACTCCAGTACATAGACCATAACCCAACCCACAGGTAAGGTACCTATCACATGGGCTGATCACCTGATCGTGACATCACTGCAGTTCCTCAACCTTAGGGAAAATCCAGGCCAAACCTTATCCTGCTGGGAGAAATATATCTTCCATCCAGCACTACACCCTTGACTGCACCACAATATGCAAAAATGTCTACATTTCGATTTTTTTCAGTCAAGATGGGGTGCAGAGTGTACAATAATGAGAATTAAAATGAACTTTCTTGAATTTACCAAATGGCTGTGTAGCGCCCCAGAGTCCTGGTCGTTGCAGTACTGATGCTCCGCCGCTAAGGGGGGCTATGGTACGTCTGATGGCACTGAAGGAGTTCACCTGACCAGGTATCACAGACACCAATACACTTCACAGTCTGGCCTCCAGGGGGAGCTAAGGGTGCTATGTATTAGGCCACTCCTCACAATCTGGTAAAACTGGGGGTTAGATAGGAAGTTAGTCAGAAGCTGACTGGGTTGGAACCAGGCAACATCCTGTGGCAGAGGGTGTTGCAGGGGAAGATTCAGGGGGGTCCCTGTCAGGGGTGGGATCCTGACAGAGGCCTAGCGAACAGAAAGAACATTACGGGACCGCGCCTGCACTTCATTGCGGCGGTACCCCAAGAAAGGACAAGAAGCGAGGTTTATTGTGCTGAGTGAGAAATGAGATCAACGCAACAAGGAGAAACACCAGTAGGAGTCGTGCTGTAAGACGAGGCAACATCCTACTGAGGCGCGCAGCCAGTGGCCAGAAACGCCGAGGAAGTATTGAGCTCCAGGCCTTACTTCAATCCTATGGCAGGACAGTCAGTTCTAGGCGGGCTGCCACACCCAAAATCACCTAAGCAGACACAGGGGGCAACATTTGGAGAGGGGCGACTCTAGGGTCCCGGAAGACCTCTGAGCCTACCCGTCATATGGGTGCATCCTAGCCATATCATCTGGGGGGACGAAGAAGAACATCATAATCGAGTTGTGAGGGAACTTCAGAAACAGACACAACAGTTGTGAGGACAATCCCGTAAGCACAGCAGGGAAGGACCACAACACACAAGCGCTAGAAGATAGGCACAGATTTCCACCTGCAAAGGGAACTCTGGAGGTGCCATCGGACCGGCCGGACTCAGGTAGCCTGGTTAACCATATTCCAGACTGAGGATCCTGAAGCCTTCAGTAAAGAGGTAAAGAGACTGCAACCTGGTGTCCTCGTTATTCATCGCGACCTACACCATACCACAACATCATCTCATTCTCAACTTTCAAAGGACGCCCCTAAGCAGGGTCACGGACCGGGCCTAGCCACCATGACAACCCCAGGACTGAGACGCAGAGGCCCGGTACTGGGTACCCCTCGGCCCTGCGGCAGTGGGGGCGCTCCAGCTGCAATGAAACAAAGAGTTAAAATTTTAAAGGGGTCTGAATACTTTCCGTGCCCACTGTATTCCTTAGCCCATGCAATGATTTCCATGACAGACTCCTGCATGTTTTTAATACAATGTTGCCTGAGGGCCCATAGATCATTAGCTTCCAATATTTACTGTCAGCCTCATCTCTTATGCCCATGGATTTTTCCAAAAATTCTGAATTTTTTCATATTATGCACTGTAGCTGGTGGGATATTAAAAATCTTTGAAATGTTACATTGAGCAACATTTTTCTGAATTTGTTGTACAATTTTTAAAAACAGTTGATCAAAGATTGGTGACTCTCTGACCATCTTTGCTTTTGGGAGACTCTGCCGCTCTAACATGCTCTTTTTATACACCGTTTTATAACTTTGTTGAAAATTCACCCTCCAGCTGTTTTTCACTAGTGCTACTTACTTTAACAATCCTTTAAGTGTTACAATTTCCCTGAGATATGTTGCTGCCATCAATTTTTAAATGGGTAATTTTTTTAAAATGGAATGGAAAATATCTGACTTTCACCTTCTGATCTGTGCTCTATGTTCTAAATAAAATATGGCTATAAGAGATTTCCATCTTGTTTTCTTTTCATTTTAAACAGTGTCTCAACTTTTTTGAAATTGTGGCTGTAGCTGTCTGTTTAGCAGAAAGATAAACATGAAATTGAAAATGCCAAAGGACTAAAATGTAATATACTTCATTGTTTTACTTTACACTTATATACAAACATACTGCTTTTTATGTGCCCAGGGCACAAGTTTTATTTATAATTTCAAAATGCAATCACATAGGAAAAAAATCCCTTCCCTCCTAAAAACTAGAGTTTATTAAGTTTCATTATAAACTATAAAGCCATCAATATAAAAAAAAAACGTGGCACCGAAATAAACAACTAATAAATAAAGGGAGACTGGTGCATAAAAATACCTAGCAGGCAAACCTCAAAAAAATCTGATATGCAAATAGGGATAGTCTGGTATGCAGTGAACAAAATCCTAGTAAGTCCTTATACTAGAGCTCTTCATGCCATGATTAAAATAGAACAAGTGTCTTTTATTATAATCAAAGACAATGCTGTTAGTCAGCACTTGCACCTCTTTTTCTCTCCCTTATATGGTTAACACCTTCATGAGGGGTCTCTGCTTTTTTATGCCGGCTCACATTCTGTGCCCACATCTTTCCTCACATTTGATAACTGTTTTGACAGCTTAATCCCATTTAACATGCCCAGACAGGAAGCGCAGCATTAATCCTGCCCATCGGCACGCTCATCACGGGATCACCGATGGGCTTTCATGACAGACGGAGGTCTGCAGAAGATCCTCGTGCCTGTTATCATGATCTGCCTATGAACGCTGGCTCTTGGCCGGCATTCATAGGAGATCATGATTTTTGCTATACATAGCAGTTTTTTAAAAAAGTTTTACAAAATATGAAAAAACCCACAAAAGTTCAGATTACCTCCTTTTTACCCCATTAAAAAATAAAACAATTTAAAAAAAAATTCACATATTTGGTATTGCCGCATTCAGAAATGTCCGATCTATCAACATATAAAGTAAATTAATCTGATTGGTAAGTAGTGTAATGAAAAAAAATCAAAATACCTGAAATACTTTTTTTTGGTCTCAGCACCATTGCAACAAAATACAGTAACAGGTAGTCAAAACATCGTATCGACCCCCAAATCAGTAAAAATGTCAGCTCAGTGAACAAAAAGTAAACCTTCACATAGCCCCAGACCCTAAAAAATGAGAATGTTGCAGGTCTTGAAAAAGTTAGAAAAAAGCGAAACATTTTTTTACAAATTTCTGAATATTAACTATACATGTTTGGTATCTGCATACTCATACTGACCTATGAAATCACAATGCCAGGTCAGTTGTAGCATTTAGTGAACAAGGTAATTGAAAAACCAAAAAAACAATTGTGAAATTGTGCATTTACTGTATGCAATTTCACCGCACTTGATTTTTTTTCTCATTTTACAGAACACTATGTGGCAGAATCAAAAGTACTTCTTGTCTTACTAAAAATAAGCCCTAATATGGCTATATGGCTGTAAAAATAAAAAAGTTATGGCTCTTGGAAGGAGAGGAAAAAAACGAAAACAGAAACTCTCCCAGGGTGAAGGGGATAATCATTGCCCCTTTAGCCATATTAACTCAACATAGTTATTCAGTTTTTATCTTAGCATGTACATTTTTAAAGGTGTTAAAATGTTTCTATTGACTGCCAGTAATCCATTATGGTCATCATTTGCGTTAGCTTTAATTGGCATTCTAATATCTACATTTATACATGTATATTATTAATATATAATATGCACATGTAATATCCATACATAATGTGCATACATAATATTTCTTACTATCATACATACTGTACATAATGTTTGTTGCGTACATCACATCTACTATGACAATTAAGGAGGTGTTCTGGAAACCCATGGAAATGGGTGATTTGTGATCATCTATATAAATGCTGACTTGATGTATTATTTAACATCTATTGTTATTTACTTTACCAAGATATTCTGAGTAAATGGACCCTGCCATGATGAAAATTGTGTCTGATCTGCAGACAGGATGTGTTCGAGCTGGAGAAGATCAGATTGATCAACCTTGCATGTACTCATTGACGTCTATGAATTTTGTTTGCATACGGGTCTAGAGCGTGTCCTATTTAATGATCCACAGTTTTCCCTGTATGTCTGAGCGTGCAGAGAGCTGTCAGTCACTGAGTACGACTGGACTTATTCATACAAACACCAGGGATTTCAGTTGCTAAATTGCAAGTTATACTGAATCCTTTCCCACAAACCTTTATACAGCGCCTTGAAAAAGTATTCATACCCCTTGAACTTTTCCACATTTTTTCACACGTCATATCTTTTTTTGTCTATGGGGACTGTATTGTTTGTAATGATAATTAATAATCTCTAGTGTTTAGAGGGAGATTTTTTATATGTGAGTCTATTTGTATTGTATCTCTTCAATGTGACAATCCTTCATTTGTATAAATCACAGGAGAAATTTGCATCTTTCTCTACCTATAATCTATTTTTTCTCTCCCCCTCCCTTCTGAGATCAGCATTCAATCTGAAAACTGACATAATGTGTTCTAGTCAAAGCCAGATGGACTGTCAACTCATTGAAGGATTAGGTTACAGATTTTTTTTAAAGTGTATGGAGATGGGGATGAAAAAGAGAGCGGAGCAGGGAGAAGCACAGGCACATAGATGGTGCTGCAGCTTTCTAGCAAGTGAGTTTACCTCACTGCAATGCTGGATTCACAGCTACACTGCTCAATACTGTTGTTAAATTTCCTCCATGCTGCTGCTGTTGCTTCGGAACATGTGCTGCACAAATAAAGAATAGTAGTGTGTAAGAGACATCATAGCCTCAGTCTTCACATACTAGCTCAGAAAAAAAAATTCAAAATTAGAGCGATAAATCCTGCATTTGAAAAAATGCTAATACTGGATACAAGTCATACAATAACCATAGTTCTTATGTACTAACACATGACAGTCGATTCACAAACAGAGGAATCTAAGCTGCTTCCTCCACTTTCAACACTGAAAGCGCACACTTGGCCTTGCTGAGTCTGCATTTTGTATGTGTGATTAAGGTAAATGTTGGCCAAGCAAGTCGATCGCTATCTAATGTGTATGGCCTCCTTAGGTCTAATCTGAAGATTTTCTCCCAGTCCTACCTTTCTCTGCCATCTCCCTAGCATTTATCTTATTTGAAATATATGCTTAATTTCCGTTCAGCAAATTACCTCTACAGATGCGCAGCTCCTGTAGCTTCTCTCTATTTTATACTCATCCACTGCCATGTTACACTACCATGTTCTCTATTAGAAGTCACTACTCTCTAGAGGAAACACTTGTCATGCTGTAAAAGCATTTTTCTTTTGTGCAGTTCCTCCAGCACAAATTAAAAGGAAGAAGCCATCACACCCTAGCATTATCACCCTCTTGGACAAAGCATCCACTTGGTTGTACATTGGCCAAAAAAGAAGAGCCTTGTCTTTTATTTCGTAATGTTAATGGTGCCCTAGTCTTCTGCCTACTCAGGCCGCCCCTTGTTCTCCTTGTTCTACACATATCAGTATATGTCAATATGGTAACAGTCAAACGACACTTGGAGGAAATGACATACTTCCCTGCCCTGGTAATAACAAGCACATTATTTCCCCTTGTACCCTCTTCTCCCAATATAATCTTTTATAACAAATTTTTGTATGTTAATATTTACAGTGTTTGGTTACACTGTATTTTACTGTATGTTATTAATTCACAAAGTTCTATAAATATTGTTGAAAACTTGATAGAACCGGGATGAACTGCATAGTAATGGTAGACTATTTGCTTGGCCATGATTTTCTAGACTGTCATATCTAATCTGGCTCCCTTCTGTCCCTCTGGCATTTCTTACGTAATACAAGAGACACGAGAATGAAAAATACATGCTCTCAGAACATAAAAAGAGAAGTTGCTGTCTCCAGCCCCAAGCTCTAGTCTGGGCAGATCCAAGCACATTCACTGCGTTAAACATGAACAGTGTACTCTACTAAGAATCCCGGTTGTGGATTTATTTTCACATTCATGTAGCAGCTGTCTACAAACTTTTCTTTGGTAGACTTTCTCTTAGTGAGGTGCACACTGTTGATACAAACACTTTCTTTGATTTGTAAGTTTTATTATTTTGAATTTTAAAGACTTGCTGTTGTGATATTAATCATTCCTGTCGAGGCTTGAAACGAAACAGCAAAAATAAATGCATGTCGAAGAAAAAGCCCATAGTGATGTGAGTTATATTTATATGACGCTATGCTCAAGCTGTGGATATTGACTGTCGCAGCCGCCTGCTGCTCTTCAAACAGTATTTAAGAAATGGAATCAATCACTGCTGCAACAATTGCCTGTCACATCAGAGCTTATTTTAGAAGGCTGTAATTCCTCATGGGAAGGAGTGACAGAGTTTTCATTTACTTAGTGATTACTACAATATGCACAGTAACAGGTGAGAAAAATGTTGCTCAAAGGGGTAATCCAGCTCCACTCACTTCCACACTAAGAGTTAAACAAGGCCAGTGGTATCATGTCTACAGAATACTTTTGCCATCTCATGCACCATTAGAACATCTGACGCTCATGCATGTGCCCTGGTAAATGTCTGGAGATGTGATATCACTGCTCCCAGTTACCTCCTGATGTGGGAGTGAACTGATCCAGGTGTAATTGAAACAAATGATTCCAATAATGTGGAACACACTAGATAAGTTAGAGGGTATCTCAGTCTAGCCCTGCAGGTATATACCAAGGTATCATTGTCACCATTTAGCCAGTAGCCATTGGTCATTTCCAAATAATTTTAAATAGAAACCAAATGTACAGAGATACCTTTTTGTCTTGTAGAGTAAATTCATTGACTATTCAGTATCATATCAGGACAGTTCACACCCAAAGGATTTTCCACGTGTTCAACATGGGTCAAAGATACGGTCAATGATGTCACTTCAGAATGCTCTCTACTGGCTCAGTTTGCATTTTATCATGTGCCCTACTTCTCATGTCTCCTTGTGGTCTCCCATTTCAGCTCAAACACCCATGGTCCATCAATTTTAACTCCATGGTTCAATCCTTATTTTGACTTAAATTAACAAACCAATTCTAGCAAATTAACAAACTTTTAAATAGGTTGTCTACTACCTGGACAACTCCTTTTAATATAAAGTTCTCTGCCTCGTGAAATAAAAATAACAGAAACTCCCCTCCCATCCAGGGACCATTCCAATGGTGTCATTGCTAGGGCTTGCGTGACAGTGTTATGCCACATGAGCCATGCAGCCATTCAGCAGCCATTATTGGGATGCTGGACTCTCACTTTTCCTGTTTCCCCACATTCAGAAGTGAGAGTGCAGTAACATAAAAGTGGCCACTGATTGGCTGAAGGGCTCACGTTACGTGGCATAACAATACCATATGAACCCTGGCAGACTCTGATCTGACATGGAACGACGTCAGTGTGCAAGGTGAGCATATATATTTTTCATTTTACAAGAAGGAGTATTTAATTTTAAAAGTGGTTGTCCAGGTAATGAAGACCTCTTTTATATTTCCACTTCAGCTTTAGAAATGGAAGCTGTGTTGTGATTTTGTATAGTGGGCAACAAAGACAGTTTTACTGATAGACAATTCTGGTTAATCCATATCAACAACTAAACATTACTAAACCAGTGGTAAACAACTCAGCCCGCAATAATCAATAGTAATCACCAGCATATGATAGAGAGTGAAAGCTGGTAGAGCACACACTAAAGTTGAATGTGCCCTTAGGCATTAGGAATTGAATATCTCGGCACATCCCCTTAAAATATGAATTTTAAGGAAAAAGGAGGATACATTGCAAAAAACTATTATCAGAATTTTCAATTTTAATGAGTTATATTTAAAAAAATTGCAATAAAAATTCAAGGGGTGGTGGTGTGCTGTAAATACCTCACAAGGCACTAGGCACTTTGCAAGTATATATATTGATCTTTGTTTTGACTCATCTTTTTGCCCTTCTCCCACTCATATGGAGTGCCACAATGGAAATGATATTCCTAGCATCTAATGCTAATTAGGTCGTTCCACACTATACCATACCTACGTGCACTGATTAAACCTCTAGCTAAATACCAATGGACCTGCACTTTATGATTAGCTACTTTGGATTTTGAAGTTTTACCTAGTGTGAACAACAAATACTTTGAAGTTTCCCTTGAACCTTACAAAATCAAATATCAGTTTGCCTGTAATATATGATATTGGTTTACTTTTCTGTTTACTTGATTATAGGGCACTACTGTTGCTACACTGATATAATATGGTTCTATCTGCTTGAATTTGTTTTGTAAATTTTATTGTAATTTTTGTAAAAATATAACTAACATTTAAAGTTTTAACAATACCTTTTAAGTTGATGTGCCAAGATATTTATACATGGTTGTAGCTTTATAGGATGCAGAGGTCACACCTTAGCCCTTGTGAAAAATAACCTAAATACCTCACTGTTGCTTGAAAAGACACCAGTATTATAAATGGCACAAAGTAAGTGTGGAGCCCTCTTATCAATTTTATTTAGCAAGATCAACCTTGTCAGGTTTCATCCTTTTGTATATAGTGCTCTAGGCCTCATGAATCCAAATCTGCTTGCAACTGTAAATTGGCTGAACATGGTAGACATGGCTGAACTGCTGCTCCATAGCACCCTGACACTTTACAGGAAAACTGTGTCCCATTCCCAGTGTGCTGTCAGGTGTGGGGTTCATCACACTCACTTGTAGGCCACAGGCCTCCACTGTCTCCAGACCTCCATATTTTCCAGCCACTGCACTCAACTCAGGGGACACCAAGTTTATTTCAACCAACGGAGAGTTTAAGTTCATCAGATTGTAGCATGTGGGATAGGGCACAACACTTCTTGTTTCTTACTTCCTCAGCACAACATATCTTCAGCCCTACCATCTATTCCCCCTCGACTATCCCTTTGCCCACTGGCTCTGTCATCCACAGGGATTTTCTGTGCAGTTCTGCAGTGAACCCGGGATACTTGACCTTGTTACCGTACTTCCCTATCTGAGTCACTTCCAGGCAGGGGCTGCTTGTACTACTCCATATCACATTACACACTAGATGCACAGAAACTCATGACACTATTCAATTTACAAATATTGATACATTTTGTGTCTTCACGGGTAGGAACACAGTCCACCCTGTCATGATTCTCAATGGCGAGAGAACATAGCCCAGCATATATGAGAACTAGCTCTTGGAAGATGGAAACTATACTGACCATGAACTAAACCTGCCGCACAACTAGGAGTGGCCGGGTAGCATGCCTACGTTTTTTAACCCTAGATGCCCAGCGCCAGCCGGAGAACTACCTAATCCTAGCAGAGGAAAAGACAGTCCTGGCTCACCTCTAGAGAAATTTTCCCAAAAGGCAGACAGAGGCCCCCACATATATTGGCGGTGATTTTAGATGAAATGACAAACGTAGTATGAAAATAGGTTTAGCAAAATCGAGGTCCGCTTACTAGATAGCATGAAGACAGAAAGGGCACTTTCATGGTCAGCAGAAAACTCTATCAAAACACCATCCAGAAATTACTTTAAGACTCTAGCATTAACTCATAACACCAGAGTGGCAATTTCCGCTCACAAGAGCTTTCCAGACACAGTAACGAAACAGCAGCTGTGAACAGGAACAAAATGCAAAAACACACAAGGACAAAAGTCCAACTTAGCTAGGAGTTGTCTAGTAGCAGGAACATGCACAGAAGGCTTCTGATTACATTGTTGACCGGCATGAAACTGACAGAGGAGCAAGGTTATATAGCGACTCCCACATCCTGATAGGAGCAGGTGAACAGAGGGGATGATGCACACAAGTACAATTCCACAAGTGGCCACCGGGGGAGCCCAGAATCCAATTTCACAACAGTACCCCCCCCTCAAGGAGGGGGCACCGAACCCTCACCAGAACCACCAGGGCGATCAGGATGAGCCCTATGAAAGGCACGAACAAGATTGGAGGCATGAACATCAGAGGCAGTGACCCAAGAATTATCCTCCTGACCGTATCCCTTCCATTTGACCAGATACTGGAGTTTCCGTCTGGAAACACGAGAGTCTAAGATCTTTTCCACAACGTACTCCAACTCACCCTCAACCAACACCGGAGCAGGAGGCTCAACGGAAGGCACAGCCGGTACCTCATACCTGCGCAACAATGACCGATGAAAAACATTATGAATCGAAAAGGATGCAGGGAGGTCCAAACGGAAGGACACAGGGTTAAGAATCTCCAATATCTTGTACGGGCCGATGAACCGAGGCTTAAACTTAGGAGAAGAAACCCTCATAGGGACAAAACGAGAAGACAACCACACCAAGTCCCCAACACAAAGCCGAGGACCAACACGACGACGGCGGTTGGCAAAAAGCTGAGTCTTCTCCTGGGACAACTTCAAATTGTCCACCACCTGCCCCCAAATCTGATGCAACCTCTCCACCACAGCATCCACTCCAGGACAATCCGAAGATTCCACTTGACCGGAGGAAAATCGAGGATGAAACCACGAATTACAGAAAAACGGGGACACCAAGGTGGCAGAGCTGGCCCGATTATTGAGGGCGAACTCCGCCAAAGGCAAAAAAGCAACCCAATCATCCTGATCCGCAGACACAAAACACCTCAAATATGTCTCCAAGGTCTGATTAGTCCGCTCGGTCTGGCCATTAGTCTGAGGATGGAAAGCAGACGAAAAAGACAAATCTATGCCCATCCTAGCACAGAATGCCCGCCAAAATCTAGACACGAATTGGGTCCCTCTGTCAGAAACGATATTCTCCGGAATACCATGCAAACGAACAACATTTTGAAAAAACAGAGGAACCAACTCGGAAGAAGAAGGCAACTTAGGCAAGGGAACCAGATGGACCATCTTAGAGAAACGGTCACACACCACCCAGATGACAGACATCTTCTGAGAAACAGGCAGATCCGAAATAAAATCCATCGAGATGTGCGTCCAAGGCCTCTTCGGGATAGGCAAGGGTAACAACAATCCACTAGCCCGAGAACAACAAGGCTTGGCCCGAGCACAAACGTCACAAGACTGCACAAAGCCTCGCACATCTCGTGACAGGGAAGGCCACCAGAAGGACCTTGCCACCAAATCCCTGGTACCAAAGATTCCAGGATGACCTGCCAACGCAGAAGAATGAACCTCAGAGATGACTCTACTGGTCCAATCATCAGGAACAAACAGTCTACCAGGTGGGCAACGATCAGGTCTATCCGCCTGAAACTCCTGCAAGGCCCGCCGCAGGTCTGGAGAAACGGCAGACAATATCACTCCATCTTTAAGGATACCTGTGGGCTCAGAATTACCAGGGGAGTCAGGCTCAAAACTCCTAGAAAGAGCATCCGCCTTAACATTCTTAGAACCCGGTAGGTAAGACACCACAAAATTAAACCGAGAGAAAAACAACGACCAGCGCGCCTGTCTAGGATTCAGGCGCCTGGCAGACTCAAGGTAAATTAAATTTTTGTGGTCAGTCAATACCACCACCTGATGTCTGGCCCCCTCAAGCCAGTGACGCCACTCCTCAAAAGCCCACTTCATGGCCAAAAGCTCCCGATTCCCAATATCATAATTCCGCTCGGCGGGCGAAAATTTACGGGAAAAAAAGGCACAAGGTCTCATCACGGAGCAGTCGGAACTTCTCTGCGACAACACCGCCCCAGCTCCGATTTCAGAAGCGTCGACCTCAACCTGAAAAGGAAGAGCAACATCAGGCTGACGCAACACTGGGGCGGAAGAAAAGCGGCGCTTGAGCTCCCGAAAGGCCTCCACAGCATCAGGGGACCAATCAGCAACATCAGCACCCTTCTTAGTCAAATCAGTCAATGGTTTTACAACATCAGAAAAACCAGCAATAAATCGACGATAAAAGTTAGCAAAGCCCAAAAATTTCTGAAGACTCTTAAGAGAAGAGGGTTGCGTCCAATCACCAATAGCCTGAACCTTGACAGGATCCATCTCGATGGAAGAGGGGGAAAAAATGTATCCCAAGAAGGAAATCTTTTGAACCCCAAAAACACACTTAGAACCCTTCACACACAAGGAATTAGACCGCAAAACCTGAAAAACCCTCCTGACCTGCTGGACGTGAGAGTCCCAGTCATCCGAAAAAATCAGAATATCATCCAGATACACAATCATAAATTTATCCAAATAATCGCGGAAAATGTCATGCATAAAGGACTGGAAGACAGAAGGGGCATTTGAAAGACCAAAAGGCATCACCAAATACTCAAAATGGCCCTCGGGCGTATTAAATGCGGTTTTCCACTCATCCCCCTGCTTGATTCGCACCAAATTATACGCCCCACGGAGATCAATCTTAGAGAACCACTTGGCCCCCTTTATACGAGCAAACAAATCAGTAAGCAGTGGTAACGGATATTGATATTTAACCGTGATTTTATTCAAAAGTCGATAATCAATACACGGCCTCAAAGAGCCGTCTTTCTTAGACACAAAGAAAAAACCGGCTCCTAAGGGAGATGACGAAGGACGAATATGTCCCTTTTCCAAGGACTCCTTTATATATTCTCGCATAGCCGCGTGTTCAGGCACAGACAGATTAAATAAACGACCCTTAGGGTATTTACTACCCGGGATCAAGTCTATGGCACAATCGCACTCCCGGTGCGGAGGTAGTGAACCAACCTTGGGTTCTTCAAAAACGTCACGAAAGTCAGACAAGAATTCAGGAATCTCAGAGGGCATAGATGATGAAATGGAAACCAAAGGTACGTCCCCATGAGTTCCTTTACATCCCCAGCTTAACACAGACATAGCTCTCCAGTTGAGGACTGGGTTATGAGATTGCAGCCATGGCAATCCCAGCACCAAAACATCATGTAGATTATACAGCACCAGAAAGCGAATAACCTCCTGGTGATCCGGATTAACACGCATAGTCACTTGTGTCCAGTATTGTGGTTTATTACTAGCCAATGGGGTGGAGTCAATCCCTTTCAGAGGTATCGGAGCCTCCAATGGCTCCAAATCATACCCACAGCGTTTGGCAAAGGACCAATCCATAAGACTCAAAGCAGCGCCAGAGTCGACATAGGCGTCCGCGGTAATAGATGACAAAGAACAAATCAGGGTCACAGATAGAATAAACTTAGACTGTAAAGTGCTAATTGAAACAGACTTATCAAGCTTCTTAGTACGCTTAGAGCATGCTGATATAACATGAGTTGAATCACCACAATAGAAGCACAACCCATTTTTTCGTCTAAAATTCTGCCGCTCGCTTCTGGACAGAATTCTATCACATTGCATATTTTCTGGCGTTTTCTCAGTAGACACCGCCAAATGGTGCACAGGTTTGCGCTCCCGCAGACGCCTATCGATCTGAATAGCCATCATCATGGACTCATTCAGACTCGCAGGCACAGGGAACCCCACCATAACATCCTTAATGGCATCAGAGAGACCTTCTCTGAAAATCGCCGCCAGGGCGCACTCATTCCACTGAGTAAGCACAGACCATTTGCGGAATTTTTGGCAGTATATTTCAGCTTCATCTTGCCCCTGAGACAAGGACATCAAGGCCTTTTCCGCCTGAAGCTCTAAATGAGGTTCCTCATAAAGCAACCCCAAGGCCAGAAAAAACGCATCCACATTGAGCAACGCAGGATCCCCTGGTGCCAATGCAAAAGCCCAGTCCTGAGGGTCGCCCCGGAGCAA
The DNA here is from genome assembly GCF_051348905.1 of Ranitomeya variabilis. NCBI lineage: Eukaryota > Metazoa > Chordata > Amphibia > Anura > Dendrobatidae > Ranitomeya > Ranitomeya variabilis. Next base: position 184,088,643 of record NC_135237.1, read on the forward strand.
GGAAATTACAATCCTGACCTGCTGTGCAGGGTCTCCGGCAGAGCGAGACTTCAGGGACAAAAACAATTTGCAATTATTTTTAAAATTTTGAAAGTGAGATCTATTTCCCGAGAAGAATTCAGGCAAAGGAATTCTAGGCTCAGATATAGGTGCATGAACAACAAAATCTTGCAAATTTTGTACCTTTGTGGCGAGATTATTCAAACCTGTAGCTACACTCTGAAGATCCATTTGAAACAGGTGAACACAGAGCCATTCAAGGATTAGAAGGAGAGAAAGAGAGGAAGGCTGAAGTATAGGCAGACTAGCAAGTGATTCAATAAAGAGCACACTCAGAACTAGAGGGAAAAAAAAAAAAAAATTGTAGCAGACTTCTTTTTTCTCTCCTTTCTCAGCCAGTAATTTAACCCTTTTTTGGGCCGGTCAAACTGTCATGATTCTCAATGGCGAGAGAACATAGCCCAGCATATATGAGAACTAGCTCTTGGAAGATGGAAACTATACTGACCATGAACTAAACCTGCCGCACAACTAGGAGTGGCCGGGTAGCATGCCTACGTTTTTTAACCCTAGATGCCCAGCGCCAGCCGGAGAACTACCTAATCCTAGCAGAGGAAAAGACAGTCCTGGCTCACCTCTAGAGAAATTTTCCCAAAAGGCAGACAGAGGCCCCCACATATATTGGCGGTGATTTTAGATGAAATGACAAACGTAGTATGAAAATAGGTTTAGCAAAATCGAGGTCCGCTTACTAGATAGCATGAAGACAGAAAGGGCACTTTCATGGTCAGCAGAAAACTCTATCAAAACACCATCCAGAAATTACTTTAAGACTCTAGCATTAACTCATAACACCAGAGTGGCAATTTCCGCTCACAAGAGCTTTCCAGACACAGTAACGAAACAGCAGCTGTGAACAGGAACAAAATGCAAAAACACACAAGGACAAAAGTCCAACTTAGCTAGGAGTTGTCTAGTAGCAGGAACATGCACAGAAGGCTTCTGATTACATTGTTGACCGGCATGAAACTGACAGAGGAGCAAGGTTATATAGCGACTCCCACATCCTGATAGGAGCAGGTGAACAGAGGGGATGATGCACACAAGTACAATTCCACAAGTGGCCACCGGGGGAGCCCAGAATCCAATTTCACAACACCACCCCTCTTACACAGCCATATTGCATGCTACTACTGGTGTACCGTTTGAGTGGTCATTTTTCTGACTTACTGACTGGGAGAACAACCAATTGAAGTAGCAACCCATCTATTCTTCTTTCTTCTTTATGGTGCAGCAAAGAATGGAAAAGGAGATGAGCAAAATTGCAGCAAAGCCTCAGGAAAGGGGGCATTAGGTGCTTAAGATAACTTTTAATTTTGTACGTTTGAACAGGGCAATATTTCCCCATGATTTCTCCCCTATGCTTAGTATCATTAAAAACAATGAAGTACATGTATATTTTACATCGTTTGTCACTGCACATTGAATGTATAGACTGCAAGAAAAATCTGATAACGAACAAATGTTCAAAAGGAAGTGTTTACTAGAAAAAACGAGTGGAAAAATTGGATTACAGTTGCCAATGTAATTTTACTGACATAGACTTTTACCTTATATCATAGGACCTCATATTGAACATATTTAATTGTATAAAAATGTCTGGACAACAGAAATAATCTGTATGAGGTACTATTTATTCTTAAGAAAAAGATGTAATAGATCCAGCCGTCTATGATTTGTTTGGTGCCAAGGTTAATAGGTTTTCTTCTACTGAAATGGTTATAATTTAAAAGAACAATTTTCAGTTTTGAGAGCTGTAATTTGTGTTTGAGGCTCTTGTTGGTTCCTAGCACAGGTAGATGAAACAACTGCCCTAAGGGCAACACTTTCTTTATTGGTTGTGTTAGACGTTATCTTTGCAGGAAAGTGTTCTTCATATCTACTTCATCTTGTACACTGTTGCATTGTAAATGTTTCATGGAAATCTAAGAACCAGGATCCATTCAGTTAGTTTTCAACATTTTTATACAGGTTAAATATGAGCATGCTTGTAAAGGGCAGTGAATGATATAGCAATAGATTGTACTTAGCAGTATTTTAGATGTATATCTAACTGTTGAAATCATTTTAGTTTAAGGTGTCTACATAATCTATCCAAATATCACCAATAACATTTCAACCATAACTCCAACATGGTAGATTGCAAAATAATCATGGATTTTCATGTCAAAAGACATACGGCAAGATTACAGGATAGGATTTCGAAGAGTTCAGCAAAAAATGTAAATTATGTTCAAACCCACACTGGGAATGGATACTGTTTACTTAAATGGGTTGTTCACTTCTAGACACTACTACTTGATTAAAATGTTTGGTCTCCATAAAATAATAAAGCCTATACTAACCTACGGTGCCAGCGACAATCCTGAGGTATCGGCAGTCGCTCTCCCGGGGTCTCTTGTGTGATATTGTAACATGTGACACCAGCAACCAATCAGAGCTAACGTCACTGTCCCTGCCTTTGGACAAATCGATCATTAAAAGGAAGACAGGGCTGCAGCTGAACCATGACTTCCAAAAACGACATACTAGAGGGATTTAATTGGTGGCTAGCAAGTCCTTCACTTTGGTTCTATAAAAGTGAGCTTTTTTGGAAGGTGCCCAATTGGTACCCCAGTCAATAAGGACTACTATTGAATATTACTTGGTTATACAGCAAATGGAAATCTTTCTTTACATCTTTTGTGTAACCTCAATACATAATTTTGGCAATATCTAAAAGGAAATTGGACAGTGATCAGCTTCAGCCGGTGATTTGGATGAAAAAGCACTTCCTACCATTACAGTGTATCAAGCCAGGGCCAGTATCTTTAGGATAATGGAAAAAAAGGCATTTCTACAAGTGCAAAGGTGTCTCCAGGCCAGTCTGTGTATAGATTCAATACAGTTAAATATGATATGTCTTTTTTGAAATATAACTTCAATATTTATAGCAACATCAACCATAAAACTGAAAGATGTGGACACAAACACTCAGAAACCATTACATTTTCTGTGGTTTAGAACTCTACAGTAATACGTGCACAGTTCTTATTATCTACATTACACAGCAGGGAGTGTTAATTTAACATAATATTCACTTGTAATAACTTCATGCTTTAATTACACTTAAAGTCAAATATTTTAATTAATCCAACATTTCATTTGTAATTTTATCACATTTCTGAGATCACTCCTAATGAAGTTGAAGAAAATGAGACACAGCGTAGAGATTTAATAATTAAAATATGCTTTTACATTTATAGAGGGTTTGATATTCTTTCTTTTTTATGTGACCTGCAGGTTACGATGTCTGGTAAAACAACTTGAAAGAGGAGAAGCTTCTGTAGTAGACCTGAAAAAGAATCTGGAATATGCAGCAACTGTTCTGGAGTCGGTTTACATTGATGAGACGAGGTAATAAAGGCTCATAAGTTCTTATATGTGACACATTGGCCCCAATACATCAAGACCAGTGTTGTTCACACTAGTCTTGATGAAGGGGCATACTAGAGTCAGAGGTGTCTGATTCATTAAGAGGTGCAATTAATCTGCCTCATCTGAAAACTGGCGTGCACCTCTGTGCACCGTCCCACAAATCTTACTCCAGTCATTGGCTGGAGAAAGATTTCTGGCATAAAGAATGCTGTAGCTCATCATCATGAAGTGGATAAGCTGTGGCATTGCAGCGCCCCAAAGTCCTGGTCGTTGCAGTACTGATGCTCCGCCGCTAAGGGGGGCTACGGAACGTCTGATGGCACTGAAGGAGTTCACCTGACCAGGTATCACAGACACCAATACACTTCACAGTCTGGCCTCCAGGGGGAGCTAAGGGTGCTATGTATTAGGCCACTCCTCACAATCTGGTAAAACTGGGGGTTAGATAGGAAGTTAGTCAGAAGCTGACTGGGTTGGAACCAGGCAACATCCTGTGGCAGAGGGTGTTGCAGGGGAAGATTCAGGGGGTCCCTGTCAGGGGTGGGATCCTGACAGAGGCCTAGCGAACAGAAAGAACATTACGGGACCGCGCCTGCACTTCATCGCGGCGGTACCCCAAGAAAGGACAAGAAGCGAGGTTTATTGTGCTGAGTGAGAAACGAGATCAACGCAACAAGGAGAAATACCAGTAGGAGTTGTGCTGTAAGACGAGGCAACATCCTACTGAGGCGCGTAGCCGGTGGCCGGAAACGCCGAGGAAGTATTGAGCTCCAGGCCTTACTTCAAACCTACAGCAGGACAGTCAGTTATAGGCGGGCTGTCTCACTCAAATCACCTAAGAAGACATAGGGGGCAACATTTGGAGAGGGGCGACTCTAGGGTTCCGGAAGAGCTCCGAGCCTACCCGTCATACGGGTGCGTCCTAGGCATATCATCTGGGGGGACGAAGAAAAACATCATAATCGAGTTTTGAGGGAACTTCAGAAACAGACACAACAGTTGTGGGGACTCTCCCGTAAGCACAGCAGGGAAGGACCACAACACACAAGCGCTAGAAGGTAGGCACTGATTTCCACCTGCAAAGGGAACTCTGGAGGTGCCATCGGACCGGCCGGACTCAGGTAGCCCGGTTAACCGTATTCCGGACTGAGGATCCTGAAGCCTTCAGTAAAGAGGTAAAGAGACTGCAACCTGGTGTCCTCGTTATTCACCGCGACCTGCACCACACCACAACATCATCACATTCTCAACTTTCACTGGACGCCCCTCAGCAGGGTCACGGACCGGGCCTAGCCACCGTGGCAACCCCAGAACCGAGACACAGAGGCCCGGTACCGGGTGCCCCTCGGCCCTGCGGCAGTGGGGGCGCTCCAGCATCACATCCACATTCTGCCCTCATCCAACCATTTTGACAGAGCTGGGTGAAATATTTTTTTTTTCTTAAACAATTTAATATTATGGAATAATTTAGATATTGAATACTGTCTATATTGGTTTAGAAATATAAAATGTAGTAAGTAATATACGGGATTTCAAAGCCTCCTCTATCAACCAAGAACCCGCTATATTGGTCAACTCTCAATATAGAGGAGCTATTGAATCCATGCATTACCAAGGCATTTCACTGACTTCAACAGAAACTATATTTTGTTTCACATCCCTGTATCATTGCTACAGTAAAATGAGGATTTGGCAGCTCTAACTACATCTTCAATATATCTACTGCGAGAAACCATGTGAGTCTAACCTACCATATCCTGGTAGGCTTCTTGACAGCCTCATGTTCATTTTAGAACATTATTTGATTTGTATAACATGAATGTACATTTGTGCAGTGCCATAAAATGATAAATGTTTGTGTTCTCCAGACGTTTGCTGGACACGGAAGATGAACTCAGTGACATCCAGTCAGACTCTGTTCCTTCAGAAGTGCGGGACTGGCTTGCGTCTACATTTACCCGACAAATGGGGATGATGCTGAGGAGAACAGAGGAGAAGCCGCGGTTTAGAAGCATTGTTCATGCAGTGCAAGCTGGGATATTTGTGGAAAGGTATGAAAGGATCTTTTTTATAATGTGTTTTGTTTTTAGGACACTAGTGTCCCATTGAAATAAAATTCTTGTTGATGATCTGAACAATTAAAAATATGTATGCTGAAGGACAGCACAGATCTCACCTGTGTGACTGCCGTATTGCTAAAGAAGAGACAATTGTTGTTCTGCTGCCCATATATCCCAGTTTTCCAAATTTTCAGCAGCAGAAATAATCTTAAGTAAATTTAATTTTTATCCCCAAAGCTAGGATTGTCAGTAACTCATACTGTCTCATATTAAAAACTGTACAGCTCTTCACCCATATGTTTCTGGAGGTTACCAACCCTAAACATAAGGGAAACAATTTACCCATAAGGGGATTGCATGAGATACTGTGTGGTTCTTACATACACAGCACCACTCTTGTCAATGGGCTGAGTCTGGTATTGCACTTTAGTCTCATTTACTTGATGTTATTCAAAACACATTTTGGGTTTGCGTTATATGGTCAACGACTAAATTGGTATTTGTATAGCAACATTCATAGAGCTGTGTGATAGTGTGCATTAATTGCAAAGTTTTCCATGGGTAAGAATGATGCTTGCTGCATCTACACATGTCCTTCTGAAAATTTATGTAACAGTTTTGTGGAAGAAAATGGAGGCCAGATTCACGCAGAGCAAACTGATACACTTTTAGGCACAAATTGTAGGATCCTAAAAGGATGACGACTCCTAGAAAGGAAAGTCTTCTACTTCTTTTATTTTAAAATCCACTTTTGATTTTGGCAAAAACAAATGTATCAAATACTGTAATAAATCAAATTTTGTGACATGGACAAGGTAAGTCAAAAGCACTGCTAGCTATGTTTGCAAAGAGAAAGCCTTCACATAAGAATGTAGGAGCAAGTTAATTTTTGGCTAAATGTATGCCCTTAAGTAGTGGCAGACAGAAAATATTGAGCAACATTCTAATTAAAACAAATTGATTTGCTAAAAGAACTGCAGAACTATGGTGAAAATAAGAAAATGCATTACTCAATTTGCAAACTTTTTTGTATTAAAGTGAAAATTATCCTTAAACTGAATATTTAACCTGAAAATACATCCTTGACTTAACCTCTAGTTAATATTCCATTCAGCTCATACTTCAGGCTAAAGCCTTCCCATCATTAGTACCAGTGTAATTGGTATATTGATGACTAATTAATTTATGGGGCTCATTTGGAAACATAATATTAAAGCAATAATTTATTTGTATAGGATGTACAGACGAACATCAAACATGGTTGGGCTCAGTTATCCTTCTGCTGTCATTGCTGTTTTGAAGGTAAGTAACAATTGTAAGGATGTTTCATGTGTAGTCAAACCATTTCAGGTAATTAGAGATTGCATGAAGTGTTCTAAAACTATAAAATAGATGTACGGTAAATATACGGTTGCTTCAATCCAAAAACTAATACCTTACTTGGCTTACAATTATACATTTTTACCATTTCTATTATGATCAAAATAAACACTCTTTACCTTACTCTTTTGAGGGTATATTCCCAGTCAGTAATCATCAGAGCTTTGGATGCAGCACATGTCCACTGTGTCCAAAGCGCTGCTGGCTTTTGAACGCAGGTGATTCCACACATGATCATTGAGCTGTGTGGAATCACTGTGTCCAATCCCATCTCCACAAGATAAATAGACATGCTGCAGTCTGGAAAGATGTGCCACATGTCCGTCTCTGCAGGTGAGGCGCGGGCGTCTCTGGATGTATAATGGACATGGAATTTCTTGAAATCCCATCCACTATGCTGTAAAATATGGCTGCTGTGGGTTGGATGCCGCAGATATACGCAGAGTCCAACCCGCAGCTTTTACTGACCATGGGAACATACCCTGATATTGATTTTATTATGATTTTTATGATTTATTCACATGGTGGCAAAGGGCCTGTCACGAGGTCAAAAGTGGCCAATTTTGACTCACTGGGTATTAGTGCAGAGCTACCTAAACAGATGATCCACAAAATCCTGTGAGCAGTGTCCTTTGATAGAGAATAGGGATGAGCAGATCAATATGTGATAGATCGACTTCAAGTCGAATTTCTTAAAATTTGCAGTTTCAGGTGAATACTTTGAGATTCGTTTTGCAAAAAAAAAATTTCCAACACCATTTCCCACATTGGTGATGCATTAATGATCGTAGATTGTGCAGCCAAGAAAGCTTCTCCATTATTCCCAGCAGCTATGACATTCCATTCTGCCTTGTAAACCAGATTTCATACCTTGTACAGTGGTTGTAAGTTCACCACTATGTCGTCAGACAACAATGGTTCCCATGGAGTACAATCAGGTGCAGGACTGACAGCAAGTGTGACGGAGCTGGATTGCATCTCTAGATTTATCCAAAAAGTGATTAATTATATTGAAATGAAATGTGTTTCTTTCCATCTCGCAATCCTCTCATTACCCCTTTCTATCTGAATGTTCAGCAAATTAAACTTTTGGTAAAAAATGTGTCCATGCTGGCAAATTTACATTTAAAAAAATCCCCTCATCTCTACTAAAAACTAAAAATGAGGGAATTTTTTGAAATTTGAATTTGCTGACTTTTCTGAATTTTCCCCAAAAATATGATTTGCAGCAAATGAATTCTGTACGAATCTAAAAACTGGATAGCGTGTAATAGCTTGGAAAATACTCTTTTGGGAAAAGAGAGAGAAACCCACTAATCAAAAGCGCTTACACTTTAGAGGCAAGAGGGTATTTTAACAAGTTTTTATTTGTGAAGGGGTTTTTAATAATGGTATTATTTTTTTCAAACAATTCATTGATGACCTGTTTTTTCAACTGGACAGGGATATGATTGACACACAGGTTTTTATTCAATTTTTAAATAACAATAACTGGGGTATCACTTTTAATTCAGAAACTAATGACGAGTATATTAATTTTCTAGACGTTACTATTTTCACTAAAAATGAGCAGATTCTCACTAAAACATATTTTAAACCAGTTGATGCCAACAGTTATATCCACTATAAGGCTATGTGCCCACGTTGCAGAAATGCTGCGGAAATGTCCGCAGCATTTCCGCAACTCCCTCCCATGGGTAAAATGCATGTGGAATTTGCATGTGTTTTCCCACAAAACACAAGCGTTTTGCAGGCATTTTTAGCTTGCAGAATGCTTGCATTTTCCAAGCGATTTGAAGCATCTCTTGGAAAAGTGATTGACAGGTTGGTCACACTTATCAAGCATAGAACTTGACAAGTGTGACCAACTTTTTACTATTGGTGCTGCCCATGCAGCATCAATAGTAAAAGATAGAATGTTAAAAATAATAAAAAAATAAAAAATATGGTTATTCTCACCTTCTGACGGCCCCCGATCTTCTCAGTAGCACTCCCAGTACGTTCCATTCCCAGGGATGCTTTGCGCGAAGGACCTTTGTGATGTCACGGTCGTGTGATCGTGATGTCAGCTCAGGTGATATGCGCAATGCATCCCTGGGAACGGAAGCTGCCGCGTGCACCGCTGGGAGGTGGAAGGACTCAAGGGGCCATCAGAAAGTAAATATATCCTTATTTTTTATTTTCATTCTTTTTTTATACATGAATATGGATCCCAGGGCCTGAAGGAGAGTCTCGTCTCATCCAGATCCTGGGTACCATCCGCACATGAAGCGCTCACTTTACTCATGGTGGGCATAGCCACATGTGTAAAGTGAGCGTTTCAATGCAATTCTATGGAGGCGGAATCGCCGGTCCATAATTCCTTTAAAAATGTAAAAGAGAACAATGATCAGATTTCCCTCTTATCTGGTTCCAACAAGAAAGGCAGTGACAATACCCTTGAACATAGTCTCAATTTTATTACCACTTTTAACCATCAATACAAAAAAATTCGGGAGATATTAAGAAAAAACTGGCATATTTTGGTAAATGACCCTATATTTAAAAAAAGCTTTACCGAGATACCCTTCTTTTGTATTTAGAAAAGCCCCATCACTAAAGAACATACTAGCACCCAGCAGATTACGAGACCCTGAAAAATCCGGGGGCAGCCTTATAAGCAATCCTAAAAATAGTATTACCAAATGTCGTAAAAGGGGTTGTTTGTGCTGTAAATCTATTACACACACTCCCGATAACTTCAGCTCTGTGATTACAGGTGAAAAATTCAAGATAACCACTCCAATGTCTTGTGAATATGTCATATATGTTATAGAATTCCCCTGTCCCAAACAATATGTGGGTAGAACTACCCAACCGCTCCACAAGAGACTGATCTCCCATAGGCACAATGCGGTTACTGGGTTTCTAAAACATGGTTTGTCACATCATATTTGCATGCACCATAAACAAGATTTTGGGTGTGTAAAAATCTCACCCATTGAACATATTCCACCCGAGAGCTCCAATAGAATCCAATGTCTCAACAGAAAGGAGGTTTTATGGATATATAAACTCAACACCCTGAAACCACAAGGGCTGAATGAAATATCAGAAGTATTTCTATAGTGTTTTTATAATAAATAGAGCAAAACACACACAAAAAGTTAAAAAAGATTTTTTTTTCACATTAGATAAAGTCTTCACTAAAATTGATTAATTAATTCAAATATATATATATATTTTTTGTATCACAATTTTTTTTTTATTAAAGATTATGCAGAGGTATCTGTTATTCACTCATCCTTTTATCATGATTAATTTATTCAATAATTTATTCACATTTTCTTTTTTTATAATAAATAAAACCACTATTTTTTATTACTATTTTTATTTTTCATTTTTATTTTTATTTTTATTTTTTGCATACATTTTTTATAAATGAATTTTATTCAATATACATTTTAATTGATTTTTATACTGCTAATATTGATGGTTCTTTAGGTATTCAAAACATTTTATGCTTCAAGGGTTAATTAACAGAATAGCTCAGAGGTATGTTCCCTGAGGTCCTTTCACTTCCACGATGTTTCCAAGGATGGTAGGTTCTAATCCTGGTCTGAAATTAAGACAAGAGAATATTACGAAACCAGGGTTTGTAATCTTAGCAGACTTTTTATTTCCTTTCTTTTCAATTTTATTTGCAGAAAAATCTTACATTTTAATGTCATATATAATTTTTATGCTAACAAATTGCAGTTTTAATCACTGTTGTATAGATATGCAACAAATGTATGTTTGTATTTTAAATATAACTGCAGCGTTCAGGGCGCCAGTTGTGTTTGACGCCCATTTTTTCTATGTTTAGCCCACCCTATATATGTGAGTAATACCATGTGGTTAGTATCGGCTATGTACCTGAGGACGTCCACGAAACGCATAGTTTTATAGCCCTGAATAAAGTATGCAACTCTTCTGAACTCTGTGATTCCTTTGCCTGATTTTGAAGGGGAAGACAGCGTGTCCTTGTAAAATGACATTAGGTCTCTTTCTCTAATGCCTCAGCAGTGTAGGGAAAGGTGTGGGGGACAGCAGTTTTTCTTGTGAACCATGAGTTGCATCTCAACATTTTTGAATTTGTGTGAAACCATGATTTTCAGGAAATTTGATTCAAATTCAATCCTCCAAAAATTGATCCACTCATATCTAGTAAAGACCATAAAAATAGCAATAAATTGAAATCCTATGTCTCTGAAACCATATAGCAGACTTAAAAAAAAAGAAAAACAAACCTAAGTAATCAGGAGAGAAGTGTGAATAAAATAAGAGCAAAACGTGGCCACTTTTTACCTGGTGATAACACATAAAAACAGACTGTTACAAACTGCCAACAGTAGTGTGACCCTACCAACTATGACCTGTGGCTAGGGCAACACAGCCACTGTGAGTGCTCGACATGAAGATTGCAATTACATGCTGCTAAATTGCGACTAATGCGAGCTAACTTGACAGGGATCTGACAGTCATTAATCAAAGTCATTAGTTGCGATTCAACAGCGTGAACTTGTGAACCTCATGCCACAAAGCCAAATTGTCACCCTTACCAATCTTTGTAGCTAACCTTATGTCTAAGGGGCAGTGATTCCCCTTGTGACATACCTGACATGTCAGGGTAAGGAGACTTATAGGTTATGCAATGTTCTTATGGAAATGTAAATATACAAATTGCCTCTTCAGAGCGGAAGAGAACTTGAACTCTCATGCCACCTATTGGAAGTAGGAATTCTAAAAGTCAATATCGACCATTCAACAAGCCTTGGAATATGACTTAGGATAAAAACCAAATTAGAATCTCAATTTGCAGACAAGCATTTTTGCTTCTCCTCAGTGCAAAACTTGAAATCTAATTTGCTGTAATAAAGTCCTCTGACAAGTGTATAAAGGGTAACGTTTCTCCTTGTGGAGAGTGACATGCCTGACATGCCAGACAAATGAGACCCATAAGCCATGCAATGCTCCTCTGGGAATTAAATATGTATTCCTCATCCCCATCCTTGTATGCATGGCTCCTCATTTCCATCCTTGTCTGCATGGCCCCCTATCCCCCACCTTGTCTGCATGGCTCCCCATCCCTGTCCTTGTCTGCATGGCTCCCCATACCTGTCCTTGTTTGCATGGCTCCCCGTCCCCTTCCTTATGTGCATGGCTTCCCATCCCTGTCCTTGCCTGCATGGCTCCCCATTCCCATCTTTATATGCATGCTCCCAATCCATGTCCTTGTATGCATGGCTCCCAATCTCTGTCCTTGTATGCATGGCTCCCCTTGCCTGTCCTTGTATGCATTGCTCCCCATCCCTGTCCTTGCATGCATGGCCCCCCATTGCTATCCTTGTATGCATGGCTCCTCATCCCTGTTCTTGCATGCATGTCTCCCCATCCCTGTCCTTGTATGCATGGGTCCCCATCCCTGTCCCTGTATGCATGGCTCTTTATCCCCGTCCTTGCATGCATGGCTCATTATTCCCTATCCTTGTATGCATGGCTCCCCATCGCTATGAAAAAACAAAAAACACAGCCTACTTACCTTCCCTGTGCACTCTCGCAGCATCTTGTTCTGGTGCCAGCAGCTCTTCTGGCCTAGCGATCACTTGTCCCCGCTCATTAAGGTAATGAATGTTCACCTCTCTCCATGCCTATGGGAGTGGAGAGAGGTAAATATTCATTACCTTAATGAGTGGGCACCCGTGATAGGCCAGCCGCTGCTGGATGCTGGTGGCTGTGGCTGTAACTATGCGTGCTATAAGAGAAATGAATATTCACTGCTAGTGCAGCGGGCACAGGCTTTAGTCACAGACGTCGGCTCCTGCCTCCTGTGTCCCACTGCTCGCCCACTCCCCCTCCCCCGTCATCTACTGAGACAGTGACTTGTGTATGAGCCAAGGGGGGTGTTTTCAGCACAAAAAAAGTGCTGAAAATCTCAGGTTATACGCAAGCATATACGGTACTTGGTAATGTGAGCCAATGTAATACCAGTAGAAGAACAATTTACTAAGGCTTAACTTGTTTCTTGACTGGAGTAACAGTTTGATAAAATTATGACAGTGCTTCTGTTTGATAATGGCTTCTATGATCTATTATTCCTATGTTTGGTAGAAGCTGAACTCTGGTTACTAACCTTCGGTAATTGATATGAAATCAATATTTGATGCACTGACACAACTGAAGTCATACTAATGTCTGGTGTTCAGATTAACCTGTAAGCTATTTTGTTTCAAGACAAGGCAGGAATTGAAGCATATAAAATACAGATAAGCCAATGACGAATTTGAGGAATCCCAATACTGTAACTACTTATTTCTGAGGGTAATTCTTAATCAGTTTTTTTTCCATAAAAGAAGATAATTGCATATGAGACTTGAGTGTATTCATAATCCATCTTTCAATGGTTAATCAAATTTTTTTTATCACATAATAAAATGAATGTTAAAACTTATTGAAAACTATTATTAATAACCATTGAACCACAATCTATTTATCAAGATGTCAAAATACAGTAGTGCCATGATTAGACAAATGATTCATTTTAGAGGTGGTGACAATAAAAGACTGTTTATTTTTCTGCATTTGGATGGAAAGAAATGACCTATCATATGATGTAGCATTTAGAAATATACCTAATAAAAATATATTAAATGGCAATGCATATAAGAAGGAACTTGCTATTAAGTCACCCACCTTTTTGAAGTGGACCTGTCAAGAGTTTTTTGTGACTAAAACACTTTCATGATGTAATTGTTTGTCTACTACTCCATAGGTGGACGCACCATTGGTGTAAGCTGTGCGGTTGCACAGGGACCCAAGAGGTAAAGGGGGCCCTTTTCCACCTCTAAAGCAGGTGCATTATGATACATTATAATTAGGTAATAAACTGCTAAGGGCCATATAATGTTCTTGCATAGGGGCTCTCTAAAGTCTGTTATTGCTCCCGCACTATTCAAACAACCTTTTTCAATTACAATATTTCCCCATATAAAATAAAAACTGTCTTTACACATCTTTGGTGCAGGCACCATTCCAGTGATATTAGTGGTGGGTACCCTGAGGATGTGTTATGCCATATGAGCCCTGCAGTAACCCGGAAGCTAATTCACTCTAAATTCCGTCAAATGAAACTGACACCCAGGAGAAGTTAGAACTGGTGCTGCTCTCTGACTTTCCCTAGATGTCAGTTATGTGCAAAAGAAGCATGATTGGAGCAGCCGCTAGTTAGTTTCATGTTCAAGTAACAAAACAACATCATGCAAGCCCCAGGAGACTCAGCATCGACATCGTTGGAACAGTGATGGCACTGGAGAAGAGTACAGGCTATTTTTATTCAACATTGGGGAAAAGGTTGTCTGAGTAGTGGACACACCCCTTAAAAATGTTCTAAACATAACTAGAGATGAGTGAACTTTTTAAGGTTCGGTTCAGCTTGGCGAACTTCCCAATGTTAGCCGCACTTATCTGAACCCCATAGAATTCAATGGGAGGCAAAACCAAGCACATATACAGCACCATCAGAGGGGCAAAAAGCTGCCAAAACAGCTCAAATTAGGGGCAGACATCAATAAAAATGGCATCAATTGTCCCAGAGTACAAAAAGTATAATTGTGCAGCATGGATGGCTTGAAACAGAATTTCTATCTTAAACATTGATCAGTAACAGGTGGATGAGTGACTGGTGTAGGCCTGGCGCTCTGAGAGCTTTAACAAATCCAGGCAACACACATGAAGGAGACCCAACTTGTAGTCCAAACATTTCCAAAAATTAGGGTCAGACACCATGAAAAGTGGCATCAATTGACCCACAGTAGAAATTTTATGATGGCAGAGCAGTCAGGCATGGTCCATGCACAAGACAAGGTCTGGACCAGCATTTACAGCTTTGAAATAAAGTTGAAATTAAAAGCTGAGTAAGGGACAGGTGTAAGCCTGATGTGCTGAGAGCCCTGATACCTCATGCAACAGCTCAAACTGTTTTTCTGCTCAGTCACACCCAGTTGGCACAAATATCAGCTTTATAGACTACTATTGTTAGCTGTCAGGCATGGGCCATGCATAAGACAGTGTCTGGGTCAGCATTTACAGCTTTCAAATTAAGTTGAAATAAAGAGGTGGGTGAGGGTCTGGTGTAGGCCAGCTGTGCTGGGAGCCCTGCCAAATTCAGGCAACACACATGAAGGAGACCCAACTTGTAGTCCAAACATTTCCAAAAATTAGGGTCAGACACCATGAAAATGGCATCAATTGACCCACAGTAGAAATTTTATAATGGTGCAGCATAGATGAAACAGGACCTGGCCCAGAATTTCTAGCTTACAAATTGACCAGTAAGAGGTGGATGAGTGACAGATGTAGGCCTGGTGCTCTGAAACCCCTTCCACTGCAGGCAACCCAACAGATGGAGACCCAACTTGGAGTCTCCAAATGTAAAACTACAGTGGCATCAAATTTACCAGAATACAAATAGTATATTTGGGGCTGTGACACTTCTTCCACTACAGGCAACCCAGCAGATCGAGACCCAACTTGGTGTCTCCACATTTCAAAAAATTATTGGCACACACCACTACAGTGGCGTCAATTTCACCAGAGTAGAAATAGTATAATGGTGCTCTGAGACCTCTTCCACTACAGGCAACCCAAAAGATGGACATCCAAATTGGCATCTCCACATTTCCAAAAATTATCTAAAAGGCGTACCGCTGTGCGGCTGCCGTAGAAAGGGAGTTGAGCAGCCTGTCCAGTAACAGAAGTTATCAGTTGTCTTTGGATAGGATGAGACAGTGTTTTTTCAGTAGAGCTTTCAGTAACATTACTACCTACCCCACCTACACTTCAAACACCATGCCTATTACCCCTTCCACCACGACTTCACTTTTTGACACTCATGTTGGATGTACCCTTCCCTTCTCTTAACCAACTGTTTCACAACAATAGGCACAGATCTGTCAGTCACCTGTCACTAAATTAGTAATCAGTATTTATTTACTAAGATACACTAAGATACAGTGGCTGGACCACAGGATTAGCACAAAAGTTATGTAGGTTGAAATGTGGACTGTTGACTGTACCACACAACTAGCACAAAAGGACTTATATGCTGAAATGTGGACTGGTGGCTGGACCACACAATTAGTACAAAACATTTTAACTCTGTAATGTGGACTAGTGGCTGGACTAGTCACCACTTCAGCATATAAATCCTATATCCTAATTGTGTGGTCCACCCACTAATGACCAATAGACAATGACAGAAGCATCTTACCTGGGCCCAGGAGAAAAAGAGCTGGACTGTTGCTCAGAGGTCCAAGGTGTTGTTTTCAAATGAAAGTAAATTTTGCATTTAATTTGGAAATCAAGATCCCAGAGTCTGGAGGAAGAGTTGAGATGCACACAATCCAAGTTACTTGAGTGTCACGATCCATTTTTGGATTTGAGGCAGCTCTGGTTCTGCTCAGTTTCAAACTTTTTTCCTTTTGGACCATTGGGGGTTAATGTCAGTTTCTTTCCCCAGCTGGCAATCTGGTGTTACTGCAGTGCTACTGGGTCAGCTGATACAGGTGGTGACCACTCCCACCATCTTTTAAAAGGTCACCTGATGCATCATCTGACTATTGGTGATACAGTTCCTTTCTGGAGATCAGCCTAACAGGAGCAGTGCTCTGGTGTCAGCAATGTCTGGTGTTTGGAGTCCAGTTGCTGTTGTTTTCTGCGGTGTTGAGCTTAGCAGCGGTGTACATAAGCTAAGTGTGATGTTTATGTTACCTTGTCCCTTTGGTGTTTGTTGAGTCCCCCTGTGTGTAATATCTGCAGAGATGAGGCTAGAGCTCCTTGTCGGCCAGTGCACTAGCCAGGTCAGTAATAGGTGACTATTAGGGATAAGGTATCCTGACGGCGGCGGGGAAAGGACCCGCATAGGGCATTAGAGGAGTGCAGGGACGGGCTCAGGTTTGAGCTCAGGTGGTGACCATTCCCCATTCCTTACAGGTAGGGCCTTCCTCTTACCTATACCATCCCCATTGTATTTGTATTGTGCCACTAGCTGACCGACCATCCGTTGGGTCAAGTCACACTATGACATTGAGGTCTAGTGTGAAATTTACACATTCAGTAATGTTTTGGGATCCATGTCATCTGCTGGTGTAGGTCCACTGTGTTTTATCAAGATTAAAGTCAGTGCAGCTGTATGCTAGGAAATTTTAGAGCACTTCATGCTTCCCTCTGCTGATATGCTTTTTGGAGATAGAAAT
Organism: Ranitomeya variabilis; assembly: GCF_051348905.1. Lineage (NCBI taxonomy): Eukaryota > Metazoa > Chordata > Amphibia > Anura > Dendrobatidae > Ranitomeya > Ranitomeya variabilis. The sequence goes on from NC_135237.1 coordinate 184,105,834, forward strand.
TTCATTCTCCAGCAGGACTTGGCACTTGTCCACACTGCCAAAGTATCAAATATCCACCTGAAGAAGACTGTGCACGCAGTTGAAATGCGTTGTGGTTTTACCCCAACTGGTGTCTGTGTTCTCCTTCTGCACTCCTGAGACCAGCTACTGTATTCTGTTCCTGTTGAAAGTATCAATACCTGACAGTATCACTGTGCTTGATTGGCTAGCAAACTCACCTAACCTTAACCCTATAGAGCAGGGGTGGGGAATGTCCGGCCCACGGGCCGTATATGGCCAGCGATATCATCTGGTGCAGCCTGCAGCCACTTTGCCCATTGTTTGTCCATGGGCCATTTAATTCTTCAGAGGTGTGTGCGGACAGATGCTATGTAGCCCGATGCCACCCCCATCGCTCATTCAACTTATCGGCATCATAGACACTGAGACATTTGAAGCAGTGATGGAGGAGAGAACGTCAGACGCTCCTTCTCCCATCACTCCCCCTTGTGACTTAGTGGGTGCACGATGACTTCACTTCATCGTGCGCCATGCTGTGCCAGCAGTGGAGCCGATGAGACCAGAGCAGCAGAGCCTGGAGCAGCGTGGGGAACAAGAAGAAGGGATTAAAATTGTGTGTATGCCCCTACAACTTCCCACACAGTATGATTACTCCACTTCTTCCCACACAGTTTAATGCCTTCCCAGCTAGGCAGTATAATGTCCCTACTGCTCCCCACACACCTTATGATGCCCCATAGTGCCCCACACAATGTAATACTCCCCACAGCTACCCACACACAGTATTGGGTCCCCACTTTTCCCTCATCATTAAGATGCTCCCAAGCTCCCCAACAGAATGATACCCCAACAGCTCCTCATACAGTATGATACTCCTACTGTCTCCTCTCCCACACAGTATGATGCACTCACAGCTCCCAACACAGAGTATGATGTTCCCAAAGCCCCTTCCTCACACAGTATGATAGACCCCACAGTCTCTTTACACATGATGTGATTGACTCTACATACCCCACCTACAGTATAATGCCCTAGTAACCACTTCAAAGTATAATGTTTAATAGCCCATCCATACATTATGATGACCCCACAGCCTGTCACACAGTATGATTGCCCCCACATCCACAAGTATGATGTCATCACAGCCTCCTATACACTGACAATTAAAAAAATTAAAGTATTGACTTAACATCATTCCCTTGATGCACTCTATCAGTCTGTAATATCACTGTGTGTGTACTGCGCTGAGACTCAAGATGCAAAAGCTGAATGGTAGAACATGAATGGTGGATCAGGGAACCAGTGACTCCCTATTCCACCATTGTATTCAAGTGTATCTGCTTCCTGAGGATGCAGGAACCAATAAAATACTGTTCTGGTGGTCTAGAGATATCATACAATTACAAATGTAACTATTCACTTTGCAATATGTAGAAATGCCTAGGAAAGTTCCAAAAGCAGGATAGTGGGCAATCTGCAGATTTCTCGGGGAGTCTCATTTAGAAAGAGATTGTTTCTGACAGACACAGGAACTTAAATGGCATAAAATATAACACGTGAGCAATTTTGCATGTGAACAATTTTTTGAAACAATTGTTTTCCAATATACTATTGCAATTAGAGTTCAAGCCTGTTCCGATACCACATACTTTATAATATTAATATTATCATTATTATTATTTATTGTATTCAATTTAGTAACAACCCATATTGTGTCCTTTATGCCCAGTGTTGAAAAAAATTGCATAAAAAAATTATAAGTATTAGTGTTTAACTTATTTAGTAGAAACCATTACTTAGGATTCAGAAATAAGAAATATATTTCTGAAGAAACTGAATATGCAATGCAGTAAATGACGTAAAGACAGAGTGTAATTTAATTATGAAGCTTTGAACTGTATTGGGCCACTGATTTCTGAATATTTCATCTTGAAGATCTGTTCTGCTGCATTATTTCTGCACCATTTCTTAACTACAGAGCCAGCAATAATATTTTCATAATTTTTTCATCAGTCATCATGATGCTGCTCAACCTTATAATGCATGGTCCGTTAGCCGTCTCAAACAGATGAGAGCCACATACTGGAACAGCTGGTCCAAGCATGGACTAATCTGACCTGGCTATTGCTTCACAGCCCTTATAAAACAATCAGCATACGCCTCATAATATGTGCAAGCCATACACAGTCTTATCCCATTCACGATTAGAACCGGTGCTAGTGAGTCTTTATAAAGGATGCAATCTTCACTGCTCCAAATAAATGGTTCCAAATCTAAGCTAAAGACATAATGGACCACAATTACATTTACCTAGAGAATTGAGAAAGTCACAGTTATGGCTATTATTCAAAAAGCAATTACTGTAGCCGTCCACTACCTTCTGGATGCATTTACAAACAGGATCTAATTTGAATGATCCTTACATTTATTTTGTTTGATTCTGTAGCAATGCTCTCCTGTCTGTTTTATGCATTTGATAAATTTTACTGCTCTACCTGTCAATAAAATACAGTTGTGTTCAAAAGTTTACATACCCGACAGAATTTTTGCTTTCTTGGCCTTTTATTTAGAGAATATGAATGATAACACCAATTTTTTTTCTCCACTCATGGTTAGTGGTTGGGTGAAGCTATTTATTGTCAAACTACTGTGTTTTCTCTTTCTATGTCATAATGACAACCCAAAACATCCAAATGACCCTGATCAAAAGTTTACCTACCCCATTTATTAATGTCATGTATTGCCCCCTCTAACATCAATGACAGCTGGAAATCTTTTGTGGTAGTTGTGGATAAGGTTCTTTATTTTCTCAGATGGATAAACTGCCCACTCTTCTTGCAAAGACCCTCCAGTTTCAGTAAATTCCTGGGCTGTCTAGCATGAACTGTGCACTTGAGATATCCCCAGAGTGGCTCAATGATATTGAGGTCAGGAAACTGAGATGGCCACTCCAGAACCTTCACTTTGTTCTGCTGTAGTCAATGACAGGTCGACTTGGCCTTGTGTTTTGGATCATTGTCAAGTTAGAATGTCCAAGTACGTCCCATGTGCAGCTTCCGGGCTGATATTGCAAATTTACCACCAGTATTTGCTGATAACATGCTGCATTCATCTTCCCTTCAACTTTGACCAAGTTTCCTATGCCTTTGTAGCCCACAGATCCTCAAAACATCAGAAATTCAGCTCCATGCTTTACAGTAGGAATGGTGTTCCTGCCATGAGAGGCCTTGTTGACCTCTCTCCAAATGTAATGTTTATGGTTGTGGCCAAAAAGTTCAGTTTTGGTCTCATCACTCCAAATTACCTTGTTCCAGAAGTTTTGAGGCTTGTTTCTGTGCTGTTTTGCATATTGTAGACAAGATACTTTGTGACATTTGTGCAGTAATGGCTTTCTTCTGGCGACTCAACCATGCAGCCAATTTTTCTTCAAGTGCCTCCTTATTGTGCATCTTAAAACAGCAGCACCGCTAGTTTTCTTTGAGTCCTGTATTTCAGCTCATGTTATTTGTGGATTTTCTTTGAATCCCGAACAATTTTTCTGGCAGTTGTGGACGACATTTTTGTTGGTCTACCTGACCGTGGTTTTGTTTTTACAAAGCCCCTGATTTTCTATTTCCTAATCACAGTTTGAACACTGCTGACTGGCATTATCAATTCCTTGGATATCTTTTTGTATCCCTTTCCTGTTTAATACAGTTCAACTACCTTTTCCCGTAGATCTGTTGACAATTCCTTTGCTTTCCCCATGACTCACAATCCAGAAACATCAGTGGCTGGATGAAAGATGGAAGGGTCTGTCTGGATCCTAGAAACCCACTCAGCTTTTATGCACATACACTGATTACAAGCAAAGAGGTCAAAGGTGAGGATGTTACCTTTAGTAGCCATTCAAACCCATTTGTGTCAACTTCTGTGCATGTTACCAGGCCAAAATCACCAGGGTATGTGAACTTTTGATCAGGGTCATTTGGCTGTTTTGGATTGTTTTTATGATTTAAAATGAGAAAACCCAGTAGTTTGACAATAAATAGCTCCATCCAACTACTAACCATGAGTGGAGAAAAGTTTTGGTGTAATCATTCATATTCTCTGAAAAAGGACAAAAAAGCAAAAATTCTGCCAGGGTATGTAAATTTTTGAGCACAACTATATATATCTTCAGGCCATATTCACTCACCCATAATGCTTTCTTCGTAACTTCAGAATTAAGTGCTAACTTTGTGAGCATTCAAACTACCTCTTATTCTACATATTTCCTTCCACCTTAACCTACATCCCACATATTCCTTGCTCTAAAATGCATTTGATATTTGTGCATACAATGATAGGAGAATCATTCTAGCCGATAAGGGCTGGTGAATCGCTCATGAAGTTTTACATATAATACCTATTTTCTGCAAAAGAGGGCTGGAGAATACAACACAATAAATTTCATCATTATTCTCAACCCTGTGTCTTTATACTGTAGTGTCACGCTGCTGCTGCTTTGCAGGTAGAAGCAGCTCCAATAGATAGCAATAGAGTGGAGGGAGGACTGCACACAGCAGAAGCAGACCTGCAGCGCAGCAGTGAGGCCACCACCAGGTGAAAGCGGAATAGAGAACAAGCCAGGTCAATATTAGTCTGTAGCGCAGTACAAAAGGAATAACCAAGTACAGAGTCAGAAACAAGTCAAATGGCTCAACTGGTCAGGAGCAGATATGCCAAAGACAAGAAACAAAACAGCACGTCAGAGTCCAAGTCAAAGTTAGGTACCAGAGAATCCAAACTCGAAAGGGGAGCACGGAGTCGGGACAGGAAGAGGGGAATTAACAAACATGGGTTCAGTCAGCAAGCAGTAGGATGAATCAGGGTACGCAGAGTCAGCTACACACGCCGTAGACAAAAACTATAACTGACATCTCCTACAGAACACGACTGAGCTAAATAGCAAACCTGTACCCAGAATGAGGCAAAGCAAAGTTAACCCTTGACATGATTAGCCTGGGAAAAGGCAGATAGAATGCAAAACGCGGACTGGATCATGACATGTAGGCTCTGAACAGCAGAACTTAATACTTTTATTTCAGTTATTACTCTGTAATGACTGATTTTGTTCATGCACAATGTGATTTGTAAGGTGCTAGTGAATATACTGGCTCTATATAAAGAAATAAAAGATTGAAAAATGATTATTATTACTCTAGTCACATACTACTTCATAGAACAGTAGAAATGCCACTTCGTCCACATCACTTATAGTTGGTGACTGTTTACTGCAGTCCATTCTGTAGAGTAAAGCAGTGGGATTTCCCTGTGACTTTCCTCTATTACCCAAATATTGCCCTTGGGTAGATGGATGATATAGTTTATTAGTTTATAAGTATTGATGAGCGAGTATGCTCGTTACTCGAGTTTCTTCGAGCGTGCTCGGGTGGTATCTGAGTGTATCGGTGTGCTGGGAGATTTCGTTTATATCGCTGCAGCTGCATGATTTTCGGCCGTTAGACAACCTGAACACATGCAGGGATTGCTTGTTTCTTAGGGACTCCCCACATGTATCCAAGCTCTCTAACAGCCGCAAATCATGGAGCTGCGGTGACATAAAGTAAATCTCCGAGCATGCCGAAATACTCGGAGACAACATGAGCATGCTCGGACAAACTCAAGTAATGAGGATACTTGCTCATCACTATTTATAAATAAAGGTATGTTTTAATGGATATGGATGCCATACGGACACAACAATGTCACGGCTATGGGTTCTATAGACAAGAAGGACTTCTCCATTAATACTTAAATTTTAGGAATCAAGCAGGATGAATTAATTAGAGCTTCTCTCTCTCACAAAATGTGGGACAAGTTAATAACTTGCCATGATCAACAAGTGTCTAAGCTACAAAACCCTTTTTCTACTGCAGTTTCCTTAATATGCCTTTAAAAGGAGGTTGGTACTAAGTTTATAACTTATCCCCCATCCGTTTTCTGATTACTGAGGTACAACCACTGGGACTCTCTGTGGGTCCCTATTTTTGGCATTGATGAGAATCTCAGCAGTTGACTCCCCAGTAGTGTTGAGCATTCCGATACTGCAAGTATCGGGTATCGGCCGATATTTGCTGTATCGGAATTTCCGATACCGAGATCCGATACTTTTGTGGTATCGGGTATCGGGTATCGCACAACATTAATGTAATAATGTGTAAAAGAGAGAATTAAAATAAAAAATATTGCTATACTCACCTCTCCGACGCAGCCTGGACCTCAGCGAGGGAACCGGCAGCGTTGTTTGTTTAAAATTCGCGCTTTTACTTGGTTACGTGAAGTCCCGGCTTGAGATTGGTCAGGGCGGCCATGTTGCCGGGACGCGGACCAATCACAGCAAGCCGTGACGAAATTACGTCACGGCTTGCTGTGATTGGTCCGCGTCCCGGCAACATGGCCGCCATTAACCAATCACAAGCCGTGACGTCACGGGAGGCTGGACATGCGCGTATTTTAAAAAGCGCGCGTGTCCAGCCTCCCGTGACGTCACGGCTTGTGATTGGTTAATGGCGGCCATGTTGCCGGGACGCGGACCAATCACAGCAAGCCGTGACGTAATTTCGTCACGGCTTGCTGTGATTGGTCCGCGTCCCGGCAACATGGCGCCGTGACCAATCATAAGCCGGGACGTCACTGGAGGCTGGACACGCGCGTATTTTAAAAAGCGCGCGTGTCCAGCCTCCCGTGACGTCACGGCTTGTGATTGGTTAATGGCGGCCATGTTGCCGGGACGCGGACCAATCACAGCAAGCCGTGACGTAATTTCGTCACGGCTTGCTGTGATTGGTCCGCGTCCCGGCAACATGGCCGCCCTGACCAATCACAAGCCGGGACTTCACGTAACCAAGTAAAAGCGCGAATTTTAAACAAACAACGCTGCCGGTTCCCTCGCTGAGGTCCAGGCTGCGTCGGACAGGTGAGTATAGCAATATTTTTTATTTTAATTCTTTATTTTACACATTTATATGGATCCCAGGGTCTGAAGGAGAGTTTCCTCTCCTTCAGACCCTGGGAACCATCAGGAATACCGTCCGATACTTGAGTCCCATTGACTTGTATTGGTATCGGGTATCGGTATCGGATTGGATCCGATACTTTGCCGGTATCGGCCGATACTTTCCGATACCGATACTTTCAAGTATCGGACGGTATCGCTCAACACTACTCCCCAGTAATCAGTTCAAGGGCTTGTCTGGTCTAAAATGAAAAATCTGTAGTAACTCTGTGTGACTGCAGACCTTTACCTTGGAATCCCCCCAGCGCACGCACTGCGCTCTGAGAAGATTTGCAGGCTTTTGCTTCAGGACATGCGATATGCATGCTCTCAGGCAGAACCCGTCTCACTGTATGCTAGTGTATGGAGCAGGGTGCAGGCATCTAGTGAATACGGCTGTTAAGTGGGCATGGACATATGGTGGGCACCACCTTTCTCCACACACTTGTATAGAGCTAGGTCATCCCACTAGACGAGCTCTGGCCAGGAGTATGCATATCGCATACATCACCACCGTTCCCAGCTCAGAAATCGTCAAATCTTCGCAACCCACAGTTTGTGTGCTGAGAGGATTCAGAAATCTGCAGACTTTTCATTTTGCACTGAACAACTTCTAATTATCTCCAATGCTATGGATATGCCCACCATTCAGACATGCTATCAAAGTTTGATCAACGAGTCCATGAACCATCAGAATGAGAGTGTCATTCAAAAGAATGGACAAGGTCTAGTATTAGGCACAGTGGCGCCTAAGGATAGACCATCAATGAGCTTGTCCTATGCAACTTCTTTAACATATCATGTATAGCCCATATCAACGCTTGAATGGATATTTAATTTTTTCTATGTGTGTTTTGCAAATTTATAATATAAACTGCATTATGGAGTGTTTATTAGAAAAGTTGGGACAATTCAGAAAGGGGAGGAGGGGGGAGGGAGAAGGGTTGAAGCTTGACACGCCGAGACATACATCTGAGAGCCGTTGCAATTAAATATAACTGGTGGGTGCCGTACCTTGCTGGTGATTTTCAGCTGAAGTAGAAGAAAAGAGAAATGGGAATTTCCAGCACGTCCATCCAGTGTAAGTAAAATAACCAAAATTTATTAGAACATTTTAAAAAACAATTTTAAAAAAAGAGAGAGGAACCCTCTTTGCCTGACGCGTTTCTGGCGCACCACAGCGCCCTTAGTCATAGGAACTAATACAACATGGATAAACAGGTTTATATATGACAGGGAACCAATCACAGACATAGCAATCAATTTCATTGGAAAAGGCTGCAGCTAGACTCACATAACAGAACTTTACCTTATTTTTCTCCAAATATATTAGAAATACACAAATATCTGTTTTAAATTACCACAAAATCTGTTTGTCAATTCAATATATATAAAAAAGATCATTTTTGTAATTCATACCATGTGGATATTTGGTGTCTAAAGTTAGAATCCAAAAAGCTTCCCGCAGAGCTAATTGCTTCCTCCAATCTCCACCTCTAGGTGACTGACTAACCCTTTCAATGCCAAAAAAGGAAAAATCTGATAGATCGCCTTTGTGCACAGAAATAAAATGTTTAGTAGCCCCAGAATAACCTGAATTACCATTCTTTATATTAGCTATATGTTCCGAAATTCTTTTTTTAATTTTCCTTGTGGTGTAACCTATATAGCAAATATTGCAGGCTTTGCATTTTATGCAGTATATGACATGATCAGAGTCACAATTGATAAATGATTTTATATTATAAGTGACATTGTGATTCGAAGAAAAAGAAGTTCTTTTATTGTCTGCAAATTTGCAGACATTGCATCTATTACCAGAACATTTAAAGAAACCCTTCACTGATAGCCATGATGTGGGAGTTTTTTTCGGGCGCACCATACTGGGAGATAAAACATTCCCCAGTGTGCAACCTCTTTTAGCCACTATCCTGCATCCGTTTTGGAGAATTGTGCACAAAGATCTATCTTGATTAACTACAGGAAGATATTTGAGAATGATCTGTCTGATTTTGTTATATTGACTATTGTAAGCAGTGGAAAAAGTGATCTGCGTTTCATAAGCGGCACTTACATTCTTATTTTCAGAATACAATAAAATGGCACGTGGAATCCTGGAAACCTGTCTGAACGCATGCCCTATGTTAGACCGTTTGTACCCTCTATCAAGCAGTCTATCAGAAATAATGCGACTCTCCTTATGGAAATTTTCTTCACTAGAGCAAATTCTTCTTGCTCTGGTGAGCTCCCCCCTAGGAATGGCATGAATAGTGTGACGAGTGTGTGAGCTTGAAGACATCAGGATCGTATTACCAGAGTTGTCTTTTCTGTAGAGTGAGGTGTTAACCCTCTGTGTTGTGTTACTGCCTGTAAGGAGTACATCCAAGAATGAAACTTCATCTGAAGGAATGCCGCTGGTGAAACGCAGGTTGCACTGATTGTCATTCAGATAGGACATAAAATCAGAAAATTTAGTCACCTCCCCCTGCCAAATTAGCAAAATATCATCCACAAATCTCCCATACCAATTAAGGTATGGGAGAAATGGATTGTCATCTGTAAATATGTAAATTTCTTCCCACCATGCCATAAATAAAATTGCTAAAGATGGAGAGAACTTAGACCCCATAGGAGCACCCATGGTCTGGATGTAATACTCATTTTGGAACATAAAGAAATTGTGCTTTAGTAAATAATGTAAAGACGCAAGAATAAACCATTTCAATGAGTCTGAGTAACTGCTATACTTATTTAGGTGATATTCAATTGCTGTCATAGCCAAAGAGTGGGGAATGCATGAATATAAATTTGTGACGTCACAAGTTACAAAAGAATAATTGTGGCACCACTGAAAAGTGTCAAAAACCTTCAAAACTGATGAGGTGTCTTTAAGATACCCTGGAATTCTTGGGATCAAAGGTTGAAGATACTCGTTAATCAAATGACTAAGATTTTCATTTAGGGAACCCATCCCAGAGATTATAGGTCGCAAAGGCGGAGGGAAAACATTTTTATGTGTTTTTGGGAGCCCATGAAAAATGGGAGTAATTGGATGTTCTGGAAGTAGCCATTTATAAATTTTGTTGTTGATGACCCCCAATCTCTGTGCATTATTTAGTATATCAGTCATGTCATATTTGAAAGACAATGTAGGGTCAGATCTTAAGGAAGTGTATGTGCTGGTATCCTGTATAATAGATATTATTAATTTACAGTACAAAGCAGTATCTATGACTACTATACAGCCCCCTTTGTCCGACTGACGAACTGTCAAATCATGATTACGTTGTAAATCTCTAACAGCCTGAGATTGAATTTTACTCAAGTTACTTCGATAATTGGCATTCCGTGTTTCAGCATGTAGTTTTTTCAAATCCTGTTCTACTAAGGTCTGAAACAGGTCTAGAGCAGGAACTCTTGATTGGAGGGGGTAATATGCCGGATTAGATGAAAGCACCTGCACATCTTCGTCCTTTATTTTGTCCTCACCAGAATTTTCTTCCTGAAGGGAGGTTAAAGTAAGCAGCATGCATTGTTCCATAAAGGAAAGGGACGCATTATTTTCCTTGGTGCCATATGATCTTTTACTACCAGGATTAAAGTCATTTTGATTATCTGAAAAAAAATGTCTTTTGACCGTAAGAAGACGAGTAAATTTGTTGACATCTTTAATAGTCTCAAATAAGTTGAAATTGCCAGTTGGAACAAAGTTCAGACCCTTAGCCAATACTTCAATTTGTATAGGGGATAGAATGGTAGGAGTCAGAACTATGACACTATCCAGATGCTGGTTCAATACTGATATCTGCGTTTCCTTTCCCTCCTGGGATATCTTCTCCATTCGTCTCTTGCGGGCTCTCCTACCCCCCCTCCTCCTCCGGCGTTTTTTGACATAGCAGTGTTGTGAGCATGTCTGGCATCTGCACTGGAAAAGGACGCATCTGTTTCACAATCCGATGGATTATACTCCGATGAAGAAAAAGACACAGATTTTCTACGTGCATATTCACATTGATGCCACTGAGGTTGGTTTCTAAGTATAGGCTTGGGTGTATAATCAGTCCGTTTTTTCCATGAATACACTTTGTCATTTTTATAGTCAAAAGAGTCTCTGTTAAACTTAGATTTTTTCATTTTTATAATGGAGTCCTCCATAGTCTTTAAATGATCAGTCATCTTTTTAGAAAGCATATCAAAATCAGGCTGGTCTGTGTATTTGGAAAGTTCTTTGTTAGTATTATCAATGTCCACCTTAAGTTGATGAAGTTTTATTTCTTCATATGATATAATCAAACTCATAAGTTTTAGCGAGCATTGTGAAAGAATCATATTCCATTCAGAGAGAAATTTATCAGAAAAAATATAAGTAGGAGATTTTTTCATACGCAGACCCCTGGGAACCATTTCTTTTTCAACATATTTTCTAAGAGTATTATTGTCCCACCAGGTGCGTATTTCTTGCTGAGAAAACTTCTCTAGTTTTGAATAGAGATCTTTCAGCTCACTGGGTGGTGCAGAGATACCATCTGTGTTATCAAACACTGAGGCTAATTTAGCCATGCGGGAGTCCATGATTAAATGAAAAACTGCACAGTGTGTATAGATAAAACCACACTTATGTGCTAGTTGCTGCGTTTCCCAAACATCAAAATTTTGCAACGAAATAAATAGTAGTATTATATAATACCGTCCGTATGATCAAACAAATATATGAACACACTCGAACTTTGAACAAAAACTTCAGCGGAGCTCCAAATCACTGCATAGACAATTCAGAAAGGGGAGGAGAAAAGTTGGGCTTAACATTCTTAGTGTTAATCATATTGTTAGTGTAGATCATATTGCCCTAAAAGAATCTTTTAAATTTTTTTGCATATTTTTATGTATTTGGTGCTCACAGGATGAAAAGTAAGCTTTAATCTGTATGTTAATGCTATAGTCCATGTGTTGGGTAATGAATATTGATAACTGTATGTTGTTCTCTTGCAGAATGTTGACAAGTGGTCCTTTGATGTTTTTGCACTAAATGATGCTAGTGGCGATCATGCACTCAAATTCATCTTTTATGAATTACTCACACGTTATGATTTGATCAGTCGCTTCAAGGTGGGTGACTTCGAATATACTTTAATTTTTAAATCTGTTACCAAACTACTGAATCAGAATTAAATATCCAGTGATATGATAATTAAAGACTAGATATATTGCTTAAAGTCATCATGCAATTTCATATGAATCACTTGGAAAAATATTTTAAATTATGACTGTACATTATCTAAAGTAGTCTGCCTGTTACAAACTGCTAATGATAATTTAACTTTGCTTTAAGAAAATATATATTTTTACACTTTTACAGTGTATTTTTTAGTAGACACTATGGTTCATGGCTCTTATCTCTAAAATTGTGCTGTAATCATTACATTAAAAAAGTGGCAGAGTGATATGGGAAACAGCTCTATTACCAGACAAGTTTTATGTGCAATATATATATATATATATATATATATATATATATATATATATATATATATATATATATACACACACACACACACACACAAACATATACTATATATGATCCAAAGGCGGACTTGGATCAATTTAGCCGCAAGAAGAGAACCATATAAAAATGCAATATATGTAAATCTTTGTCATTAATATATAAAAACAAGGCGAAGCAATATCAGAAAAACAAAGTATCCAGGAGAATAATAGGTTCACACTACGACAAATAATATCATCACATTTCCATGACTCTATGAAAGGGTCCGATATGTGTACTAAAAGGAAATCCCCATCTATTGTTGTTATTCGCTACTGCAGATATGTAGGGGTAATGCTAATATATACTAAGTTTCCCCTACTCACAATGAGAAGATACGGCCCTCATAAGTCGGCACACATAACCATAATGTCCAAAATACGATTAATACCTTAAGGGGTGAATCCCCAGGCAGACTCAATGATGCAGAACGGGAAACTATCAATCCTCCCTCGTGCGCCCCAACGTGCGTTTCTCCCTAAGCTTCTTCCGGGGGCGTGACATTGTGAGGGACGTGTGGCTTCTTATGTGATGCACAGCCAATGAAAATGCCGTACGTCAGTAAAGGGGCGGAAGTAATCAGAATGCTTTCCTAGCTTAATGGCGCATGCAGCTTCTGCCCTGCTCCTGTAATAATATACATCTCTGAGCAAGCGCTCCTTTAGGAGGCAGCGCTCCTTTAGGAGGCACCGCTCCTTTAGGAGGCACCGCTCCTTTATGCTTTCCATGCGGTGTGCATGCGCGGTACGTCCTAGCTCCTAGCATTTCTGGGAGTGCTCGTATCTGGTCACGCTTGCAATCCACCTAGCGTTCCAGGGAGCGCTTGCTCAGAAATGTTATTATTACAGGAGCAGGGCGGAAGCTGCCTGCGCCGTTAAGCTAGTAAAGCATTCTGATTACTTCCGCCCCTTTACTGACGTACGGCATTTATATATAGTGCATTTTTATATGGTTCTCTTCTTGCGGCTAAATTGATCTAAGTCCGCCTTTGGATTATATACGGTTTTTTGAAGTGCCATAGAAATTTAATTAGGACAGTTTTTGGTGGTTTGACAAACATATACTGTATACTTACAGATCTTGCAAAGTTTACCTTGGCTCAGAGTCAAGTTATCAAGTGTTGTCAGTCAAGATAACCTTTGTCACATCTGTATATTATTCAGTACTAAAACTCTAGTCTCTTTTAGATGTTTAATAGTCACTTTTCTACAACAACTAGGATGTTAATACTCAAATTGGTTATAACATGCAGATTTGTCAGATCTAGGTGGAATCTGTATCAGGTGTACTTTAATTAAATGTTTAGTTCCAAATTTGGACATTATCACCTATACATAGAATAGGGGGTAGCTACCTCTTTGTTGAGGTCCATAACTGTGCTTCTGGCCTCTGGACAACTTCATCTCTGACTACAGATTTTGTACATTTTAATGTTATATTGGGTTCATGAGGCAAAAAGATAATTAATTTCACCATGGACATTTTCCTGCAGATGATGAGGCCCATACATTATCTTTGTTGGTTTGAGGCCCAAACATCATTTTGGTCTGCTTAGTGAGGTCCCAATAGAAATAGATTGAGAAGCCCTCCTCTATGAGACTGCTAGAGACAGACCAGTACAGCTCGATCTCTGCTCCATTCAGACAGAGGTCTGCAGAGCCCTATTCTCAGGATCTGTGGGGATCCTGGCAGTTGGACCCTGTAAATGGACGTCATTCCCCATCCTGTGGATAGGCGATAATGTTCAAACTTGATACAGGTTGTTTTCTTTTCCTTTCCTACTTTACATCAGCATCTCTCTTACTTTGGTGTTTAATATATACCATTCCATGCTACCACATACTAATAAAGGGAACTACCTTAAGATATGGCTTTGTGGAGATGTTTCAATGCAATCCAAAGTATTCCTCTGGACTTTTAGCTAGATGGCTAAAATTGGAAAATCGTAATGCAGAACATCTCCATGTAGCCACAGATGAAATTGATACTTTCAGTTTTGAGAAGGAAAGATATTATTGTACTGTGCTTGCTCACTACAGATTCAAATTCTTAATTAATTGTATTGCCTTCCTTGATTAATGATGTAATATTTTATCTTGTACTGTCTAGATGTGCAACTTATTTACTTTAAAGGGTAACAATTTTGTTGAATTTTTGTCCTTTTAATTCATAATTAGGAATGTTATTAAGATTACATTCTTGGACCTTCAAATTTATATGACTATTTGTCCTTTACACAGCAAGTATAGCAAGGGCCATAGAATAACACGTATTTATTTAACTTATATTATGTTAAAACAAAGCTTTTAGATGTATAGATATCTTGAAGGATTGTCCACTACTCGGGCAGCCCGTCCTCAATCACCTTATTCTCCCATCTAAAATAATAACAGCCCCTACTCACCTGTGATACTGGCACCAGGTCTCCTGGGGCTCGCAGGATGTTGTTATGCCACATGCGTTCTGCAGCCAATCAGCAGCCACTAATGGGCCACTTCACTTCCATTTTCTTCAGATAAATCTGAACCTCACTCCAGTTTTCCCCTTGAGAAAAGCTTCTGGAGGAGTTTTCAATTTTGTGCAGTTTTAAGCAAACATAACTTTTTTAAGGTATTGCAACTTTTGGTGCTAAAAAGGCTCAAAAACTGGTTAAAGACAAAAAAGTATTTTTTATTAATACAACAAGACCAAAAAGAAGAAAAGTGACTTCAAGAAAGGATGAATTGGGGCCAATAACTTTACAGAGCCTGAAAGTTTTATGTTAGAAGAGTTATGGTTTTAATATGGGATGTAAAATGCAGATTTTTTATTCCTGATGGGAAAATACAACATACAGTCATATACCTACAGGGCTGTATTTTACATGTTTATGACAACTTGTTATTGTTCTGTGACTGCCTATTTCCAGTGCATTGTCTAGCTGATTAAGTATACATTTATCAAAAATACTAGCTTTACACTCAAGTTATTTTTCCTGCAAAAAGACTATTCAAATGTTTACTTGATGTCTATTTAAAATGAATTTCATCTTACCAGGTTAAAAGTAGTTAGAACACTTATAAAGCATTAAAATGTTATTCACTGTAGATTTCTACTAGAGAGATGAAAAAAAGAGACAAATCCAGATTACATTTAACTGAGTGTTATTTAAAGAGGATTTTCATATAAATCATAAAAATATCTATATATTAGTAAATGAGATGTAATGGAAATAACCAGATTCTGATGATTATGCTTCCTCTTCTATTCAGTTGTAAAAGTAAGACTGGGCACAAATAGGCCTATAGTGTTTGATTCTTGAAAAACTACTTTGAAATTTTATTTCCATTCGTTTAAAGATGATTTGTCAAAAAGCTATACTGTCTTGTGTAAAGGTAGCATAACACAGGGAACGGTCTGCTGCACTATGACCCAAAGCCTCACATAATAATATTGTGTTATTTGGCTAACTGCACCTAATAGAGAGCTTGGACTGAGTTTCCTTTATTCTTGAAGGCAGTGCTTGTTTGCCTCCTGCCACTCTCAGAAAACACTGACAAGTGTCATGTATCTCTATGCTTGTGTGACAGTCAGAAATACAACAAAATCACAGCTTAAATGTTAGATATCTTTTATTAGGTTATATTAGACAAATGACATTGAGTTAATAATTATTTCTTTTACGAAAAGGTCCAAATGTTCATTATTCTCATGGTAAATAATTGATCTCATCCTTTAAAACAACACTTCCATTGAAAATGTTATCCTCTAAACCTAAAATATGTAATATGTAAATATGTCTGTAATACAGTGTAGTTTTATTAAAATACTTAGAGTTCACCATCTTCCATAGTTTCCAGTCTCACTCCGGTCCTCTTCTAGATGACAGGCCTTCAAATTAGACTAGCTGGATCAATTAGAGATTTACGTGTGAACTAGAAGTTGCCTTGACAAAGTAAGTCTATGGAATCAACAATAGTGAAACTAGCAGCGCCTCACACAACAGTCTCTGCCTGAGTGAGCTGGCAAATGAGAGATGAGTATTTACATGACCCTGAAGAGGACCAGAGCGACACTGGAAATCTTGGAAGACAGGGATTGGTAAAGATTTTATTACAACTGCACTGCACTATAGACATAATTAGAAAGGTTTACAGATTACAAAGGTTGCGGGGAGTGCTTGTTTAAGCAATCATTTATACTGCTAATTGGTTATGAAAGTAACCTGTAATTATGCTAACAAAGCTGACATGTTTGTTCTGTTTGATAAGGCATATACAGTGAGTTTTATTCTTTTTGTTCAAGAGAAACATATTGTCATGATTTCACCTATCAGTGTGTCTCGACAAAATGAATGAAAGTTCTGCCATACAATCTAGGAGAGGGCCATGCTAAACAATCAGTATGGTGAAGGACAGCTCAGCCATCCAATCGGATCCTGGGGCATGCTGAGCTGTCAGTGTCTTGAGTGACAGTTTAGCCATCCAATCAGGGCACGGTCATGCACTGGCTTTATTCATATGTCTTCTGTTTGTAGTAATTACCTGGATATTCAGCTAGCACTCTGCCTTAGAATACTGCCCCCAGACTGTGACCTGACTACTCCTTTGTCTCACTTCTCCGTCTATGACATACCATCCTGGCTTTTGACCTCGGGACCTCTTGACTACCCAGCCTCGCGGCTTGTCCATGAGTAGTGACTAGCATCACACATATCAAGCTATTTTGTTTTTTGACAGAACTCATGTAATAGATATCTACAGTGATCAAGCCAAGACAAATTCGACCTCATTTTACCGACCACAGAATATCTTCAAAAACTGACAATAAAATAACAAATACAAGAGACAAAGGCTCTAATGTATCAAATTCTTGCTTAAATTGATTTGAAACATTGGAAAATTTTTGTAAAAGTAGTGTAAATAAAAACAGAAATGTACTCCAGTGCTGGGCAGGAGTACATTTCTTGCGGTGGCGGGCAGGAGTACATTTCTTGCGATGGCGCACAGCAGCTGAAAAATGACCTTATTTCATGAAGAAGGTGATACATCTTTGAATTCTGTAGTCTGAGTGTACCACAAGAAGCTGCTATCATATTTTGCTTTTTTTTTTCATTTTATGGATTTATATGCTATTATCCTAGACTTTTAAACTATAATGGTCATCTAAATTAATATGCTATTCCTTTTCCAGGTCAAGCTTCTGCAAACATTTGTAATATTTTATTATTTGTCATGTCAATGAATTGATCTGTTTTTACAGACGTCTAAACTATTTGAAAGATGAATATTATATTTAGGATAGGAAAAGGGTAGAAAAGTAATTGTAAAATTACATGGTTAGCAAATATAATACTGATGTTTGTGTATAAAATAAGGTTTTGATGCAAGTTCACATATGTGCAGTGGCACTTAATAGACCAAAACAGATGCTGGTATTCCAAATGGCACACAGGAGTAGACGGCCTTGATACAGATTTTGCATCAGGGCCCATTTGTTTAGAGTTCCTCTTCTCAGAGCAGAGAAGCAGTATAGTGGTCTGCTAAAGTAGATGAAAAATGATGCTGTTATTTCTTTGCTCTTTGTTTTTTGTCTACTGCTTTTTTTATTATTCATTGTTATATAATGTTCTAAAGTTTATTTTATCTTGGTCTTCATAAACAAAATTTCTTCTTCTTATCTTCACTATGAGTTAGGTTAGGTACGTTGTTTTAATGGTATTTGATATAATGAAAAATGCACATGCAAAATGTTATATTTAAAGAGAACATGCCATAAGCTTTAAATGTATGTGCATTCCCCTGCAATGAGAACATGGAGAAATATTTTGCATTAATGCCCCTTCTATGTGCTAGAATTACACCAATGCTATTAATTTGTATTACGGTAATTTCAATACTTTATTTGGTGGTGAAGGATAAGGACCATGCACATTTCCCTTTATAAAGTACAGTTAAAGGGTTTTGTCACATCACACTAACTTTTTCTTTTAGAATTGCTGATCTTTATGGTCAAGCTCTTTTAAATCCTGACAACCAAGTGTTAATATAGAAATATATGACTTGGACATTTTCTCTGATGTTCCAGCTACAGGAGAACTTTAATCTTACAATATTACGTGGCATATTTGATCAGGGGGAGTTCTTCAAAGGGGATGCCTGCTGTTCTGATTAAAAAAAAATATTGAAAAATACTGAGAAGGGAGTGTTTTCTATGACATCTACATGCACTTTTAGGACATAATGATGAAGGATCTTACAGGGGTTGCCCAGTCCAAATTGATCAGTCTGTGGGCTTGGCCGACTAGGGGGCATAGCCTCACTCCGTACACTGGCTGAGAGGATGTACCACACATACATACAGTGCATGCACTGGGGGGGGGATTTATAAGTCTATAGTCACACAGAGTCACTGCAGACTTATCGATTTGGACAGGACAACCCCTTTAATGACCTAATATAATGATTAGCACCAATGAATATACTATATTTATTTACTTTTCTACTTAATTCATGAAAGAGTTAATCGAATAGGAATGGACACAAGTTCTATTTTCTTTAACCAACTTCTTGGAATCATAAATTTAGCAATTGTATGCAGTGGGGGAAAAAAGTATTTAGTCAGCCACCAATTGTGCAAGATCTCCCACTGAAAAAGATGAGAGGTCTGTAATTGACATCATAGGTAGACCACAACTATGGGAGTCAAAAAGAGAAAACAAATCCAGAAAATCACCTGGTCTGATTTGACAAGATTTATTTAGCAAATAATGGTGGAAAATAAGTACCATATTTTTCAGATTATAAGACACTCTGGATTATAAGACGCACCACAAATTTTGCGAAGAAAAATAGGAAAAACATTTTTTTTTTTTATAAAATGGTGGTGCATTTTATAATCGATGAGTCTTATTGCTTACCAGGGGTGTTGGCTGCAGTGAAGCAGGGTCTCAGGGTCGCTGCTGGAGGAAGCAGGAGTGGGGTGATGCTGCATGTCGCATGTTGGGATGAGGGGAAGTTCCGATGTGTGGCCCGGCGCTGCTTGTGTCTGGTGCTGCTGTGGGTGTCCGGTGGTGCTGCTGGGATGTCTGGTGCTGTTGCAGGTGTCTCCGGGGGTGCTGCCTGGGGGGCTCTGCTGACATTTTGTGAAAGGCCAGAACCCCCAAAGTTCCATGGTTTCCTATGCTGTGGACTATGAGAAAATGGCCACCAGGGGGCAGCACATGCGCAAATGAAGATCTCGGGAGATCTTGGTGCCGAGATCTCCATCTGCACATGTGCCGCCCCCTGGCCAGCAGCCATTTTCTCTGAGTCCAGTCCACCGCATAAGAAATCATGTCACTGGGGGGACTGTTGTGAATTCTGCTTTTGGGTTCCCTCCGGTGGTAGTAGGTGGTAATGCAGTTGTCCCTGGGTTGCAGTCCTGGTCAGGTGTGTCTGCTGATTGCAGTTCTGACTGGGGTATTTAGGTGTGCAGGATTCATTAGTCCTTGCCAGTTGTCAATTGTTGTTGGGAGGTGTTGGACCTCTGCCTGGTTCCTCCTGTCATTCTGCCAAATCAGCAAAGATAAGTGTCTGGTTTTTTTTTCCTGTGGCACACATGCTGTGTGCTTCACAGTTCAGTGCTATTCTTTGTGTTTTCTTGTCCAGCTTGGATTGTGTCAGTATTTTCTCAGTCTTGCTGGATTCTCTGGAGTGGCAGATATACATTCCATGTCTTTAGTTAGATTGTGGAACTTTTTGTATTATCTGTTGTGGATATTTTTGGAAGGGTTTTAATACTGACCGCCTAGTAATCTGTCCTATCCTTTCCTATTTAGCTAGAGTGGCCTCTTTTGCTAAATCCTGTTTTCTACCTGCGTGTGTCTATTCTTCTCCTACTCACAGTCATTATTCGTGGGGGGCTGCCTATCCTTTGGGGGTCTGCTCTGAGGCAAGATAGCATTCCTATTTCCATCTATATGGGTATTTAGTCCTCCGGCTGTGTCGAGGTGTCTAGGGTTTGTTAGGCACACCCCACGGCTACTTCTAGTTGCGGTGTTAGTTCAGGATTTGTAGTCAGTACAGGTTCCACCGACTCCAGAGAAAGTTTTCATGCAGCTCCAAGGTCACCGGATCATAACAGGGGACTTTGGCCTTTAAAAAGATGTCAGCAGAGCCCCCTGCAGCACCGGAGACACCTGCAGCAGTACTGGACACCCGCAGCAGCACTGGACACCCCCACAGCACCACTGGGCACCCGCAGCACTGCCAGACACCCCCTGATCCCAGCTTGCGTCCTGCAGCAACGGTACCGGTAAGGTATATCCGCATTATAAGACGCACCCAATTTTCCCCACAAATTTTGTGGAAAAAAGTGTGTCTTATAATCCGAAAAATATGTTATTTGGTCATTAACAAAAGTTAATCTCAATATTTTGTTATATATCCATTGTTGGCAATGACAGAGGTCAAACGTTTTCTGTAAGTCTTCACAAGGTTGGCACACACTGTTGGTGATATGTTGACTCATTCCTCCATGCAGATCTCCTCTAGAGCAGTGATGTTTTGTGCCTGTCATTGGGTAACATGGACTTTAAACTCCCTCTAAAGGTTTTCTATGGGATTGAGATCTTGAGACTGGCTAGGCCACTCCAGGACCTTCAAATGCTTCTTACAAAGCCACTCCTCCATTGCCCTGGTGGTGTTCTTGGGATCATTATCATGCTGAAAGACCCATCCACGTTTCATCTTCAATGCCCTTGCTGATAGAAGGAGATTTGCACTCAAAATCTCACGATACATGGCACAATTTATTCTTTCATGTACATGGATCAGTTGTCCTGGTCCTTTTGCAGAGAAACAGCCCCAAGGTGATTTTCTGGATTTGTTTTCTCATTATGACTCTTATAGTTGTGGTCTACGTATGATGTCAATTACAGGCCTCTCTCATCTTTTTAAATGGGAGAACTTGCACAATTGGTGGCTGACTAAGCACTTTTTTCCCCACTGTAACGTAATGGTCTTAGTCTCAAGTTATAATGCATCATTAAGTAACAAAGATATTGTGTAAACTGTGAGAAAATGCATAAATTGTAAGATATAGCCACGATGTTCCATTGGCAACTTCACACTTGCTTTCTTAGTCATTGCTCTAATTAGATTGTAAGCTTGATGAGCAGGAACTAAGAAGAACAATTTCAGAAAGGTATGTACCTGATATCAATGTACAGTATTTTGCATTAGTGACTGTCCTGCATTGTATTGTATGCATTTATGTTACATCTGAAGCTGCATTGCTTGCAAGAAGTGACTCCTTTTACTGGATCAATGTAAATGCTGCATGGATGCAGCTGCACATATGGTTTCCAGGAATTTGGGAAATGTGGTCCTGACAATCTGTGTGCAGCATCATCTGTGTCTTTTTGTTTCATTAAAAGATGTCACATTTTGCAAACAATTTGTAATTAACCATGGCAGGAGAGATGCACATGTCCATTCCTTCAATTGACTAGAAGAAATATTGATGAACCACCCTTCTTCCAGTCTGCGTCTCTGAAAGCCTGAATTACTTAATTGAGGCTATCTGTGTAGCCTGCTCTTATGACCCGGCTACCCATGTAACCCTTTTACAGTAGTTCAGATCAGAACCCTGGACAGCGCAACTCTCAACACAGCAGCCCCTAAGCTTCAGAAATCCGGTTTACTGGAGAACCCATAGAGAGAATTGTACTAAGAGTTACATTCATTTATATACAGGGCAGATGACAGCGTTATTTAACTGGTGTAGTAAAGATTCGTATTGGTAACATCTGTTACGAACATACTTATATTATATGCCTGCATGCCATTGTTTTTCTGTGTTTTTCTGGTTTTATCTCTTACCTGCATCATTTTATTTTATTTAAATACTAAATATGGGTTATAGTTTTATGAACATAGTTTATGGGTTTCAAAAACTAAAAAAGGTCTGGTTTCCAAATAAATGGCCATGCATTGCTTTTTTTTTCCTCCCGAGTGATAGTGGGTATAAGGAAAATGATGCCAGATTTGATGCCATTATTGTTGCTATATGGACACATCACAGAACAGAATTAGAAAATGTTAGATGCTAGACTAGTTATCAATGTATACAAATAGCCATTATTTGTGACAACTGAGACTCTACTGGCCAAACGCAACTGATATATATGAACCTAGCCTGATTTACTCTACATCAGGCAACATGCCCCTTTACTTACGTAGCAGCATAGATAAATATTAAAGTCCAGGACATTTCGTAGTTAGCGTATATATCACCTTTACATGGGTATAGCTAAAAGGCTTAGGAGCAGGCCATCTTGTCACTGTGGTTAGTGATCATTTTGGATGGTGAAAGGAGAAGGATCAGTGAAAAAAAATTGCATAATAGAGTGGATACCAAATTCATTTTTCAGCTCTGAGTCCCCTAATGAGTATTAAATGCATCCAATGATGCTAATAACATCATGTTGCCTCTGGACAGTTACCTTGGAAATACTGTATGTATATACTTTATGTGTATATACACTGACAAGCAAAAGGGTAACAATGTTTTGAACTTTAGACTTCACATCTCACCATCCTGTACTGCTTCGAATATGAGACTACCATCATTTTATAGACAATCATCTTGGCTATCTCAAACATAGATTTGACTTGCAACTATTTAGCATATGGTTAGTTATGCAAATTCTTGTCATGTTACTGCATGGTTACTGTTTTACTCCTGGTAATGGAAAAATATTTTTCTTCCTGTACACTACAAATTACAATGTGTTCACACATTTCGTAATAGCTCAGTACATTATTAGGTTGATTCCCAAGCGAAAGTTCACTGGTTCAAACTGAGGAGCAGCCATGAAGAAGATTTCCCAAGAAAAGAGAAACAGCATCATCTAGCTCATTGATAGCAGTCTCTCAGCTATGAAAATTGACAAACTGCAAAATGTGAGTGCCATGACATTTGGAAGAATATGAAAAGAAGTCAATTTGTCCATTCAAAAGTCTAGAGCAGGATGTCAAGGCAAATTATTGGCATTAAGAAGTCGGCTCAACACAAGTTCTATCGATATGGATGCTGCAACCACGTCAGTGGAGGTGGTTCATATGCTTCATAATAGTGAGATCACCGTGTGATGAACATTTGCACAAGTCTGGAATGGTGGCCTGGAAAAAATTTGAAGAAGCCTCAACTTCAGTATTGTTAAAAGAAGCGTCTGCTGGAGTTTGGTAAAAAGTCCGAAAAGTATACAGCAGAAGATTGGAAATGGGTGTTTTGAAGTGATGAGATGAAAGTCAATAGACTAGGCTCTGATGGGTACAATTAGGTCTGGAAGAAACAATTGAAAAAGGGGCTAGCGGATTGAAAAATTGAAGGAACTGTCAAGTCCGGTGGAGGAAGTCTGATGATATGGGTTTCTTTTACAGCCAAAGGCATTGGATACTTGACCAGGATCAATAGTGGTCTCTGTGCTGAGATATTTGTGAGTTTCCTACAAGGTGAGTTACTTTGTACATTTGAATACTTGAGATGAAAAAATAGTTCAATGTCAGTGAAGTAGAGGTGCTGGATTGGCTCCCACAGTCCACAGACCTCCACACAATCAAACACTTGTTTGTAGAGTTGTAGAAAAAGCTGTATGCATACCCAAGTGAATCGACTAGTATGTACCAACTTTAGAAACGAGTTGAAGAGACCTGGGATCCAAATTCAGTTGAGACTTGGTTGAATCTGATCAAGAGCATGCCCAGAAGGTTTCAGGCATTGTTGGGAAGCCAAAGGTGGATTTTCAAAATGCTAACAAAATAATAAAAATACATATTTTGATTTTTAGGAGCAAAACAGTAACAATGCAAATACATGACAACAATCTGCATAACTAATCATATACAAAATAGTTATAAGTCAAATTTATATATGAAATAGCTAAGATGATTGTCTATAAATTGATGGTAATCTCATGATCAGATATGTATTAGTGGATGGTGAGATATACTGTAGTGTTAGGGGCCGGGATTCTCCTGCTGCGTGGGATAGATCCCGGGCATTGCCTGGTGCCATGGTCTCCCATTCTGGCCTGGCCACTGCGGGTGATGCTCAGCACAGACGTCAGTCCCAGCATCTTGCTCAGGCTCATGATATTCGTGTGGTTACTGCTGGCTCTCCAGCCAACTCTATGGTAATCAGCGAGAGGCAGGTTCATCCTGGAAGTCTAAGTCCAGAGTTCACCTGACTGAGCATGTCCGTGAGGTGGCATCTGCTAATTGGTGGTCAGACGTTTGCTGCTCTGGTGAGGTGGCAGCTCTAGATTGGTCCGCGAGTGACGTCTCAGCCAACTGGGCGTGAGTGTTTGGAGTGGAGCATTGTGTATAAAAGGCTCCCAGCGGCGCACATTGGCACACTAGTATCACTTATGTGCGGTGTATGTGAGTGGATACTCTACCATTCTGTTTACACGCATCACTCTATATACTGTGAGCACTTATGTTGGCAGGTAGGGTTAGGACTGGAACACAAAACAACAAAAGAAAAACAGCCATAGAGATCCTATATGAATAATTTTATTAAATAACCGTTTTAAAACACCAGACATGAACAGGTAGAAAAGCATGAGGGAGGGGGGCACCCATTACACCACGTCCAGGCCAAAACACAGCACCAGGTGACCACTCATAGCCGAGTCCCTAGCAGAAGTGCAACATTGCACCGGGTTGTTTAATGCAGATGCCCATGTAGATTAAAAGACAATGCTTATAAATAAATATTTATATCATGGGCAAATGCAATATATAATACCAGAAACAATCACCATGTCAGCATAGCTACTGTTGTGAATCTGCTTTTGGGCTCCTTCTGGTGGTGGCTAGTGGTACTGGTGACTCGGGTGTGTTTTCTTTCTCAGTTCACCTGTTTTCATCAGTAGTGGGGAGTTCCTATTTATTCCTGCTCTTCAGTCATTGCCTTGCCGGCCATCAATGTAACCAGAGCCTTTCTGTTGCATGTTCCTGCTCCTAGACTACTGATCAGCTAAGTTGGACTCTTAGTCCTAAGTTTGTTTGCATTTTTTGTTCCAGTTTACAGTTATATCATTCTCTGTAGCTGGAAGCTCTTGTGGGCTGAAATTACCACTCCGGTGTCATGAGTTGACACATGAGTCTTAAAGTAATTTCAGGATGGTATTTTTAAAGGGTTTTCAGCTGACCGTGCAGTTCCCTTTTGTACCTTTCTACTATCTAGTAAGCGGACCTCGCTTTGCTGAACCTACCTTCATACTGCGTATGTCTTTTCCTCTGAACTCACCGTCAATATATGTGGGGGGCTTCTGTCTCCTTTTCGGGGGAATTTCCCTAGAGGTAAGCCAGGTCTGTTTTTTCCTCTACTAGGGTTAGTTAGTCCTCCGGCTGGCGAGAGACGTCTAGGGATAAAACTTAGGCACGCCCCCCGGCCACTGTTAGTTGTGTGGTAGGTTTAGCTCACGGTCAGCTCGAGATTCCATCACCCAAGAGCTCGTCCGTTATTTATGTGTCCTGACGTTCCCCTGCCATTGGGAACCATGACAAGCTACATACCTAGACTGCAGTACCGGTATATGAGTTGAACAGCTGGGCCGAATCAATCTACATGGGCATCTGCATTAAACAACCCGGTGCAATGTTGCACTTCTGCTAGGGACTCGGCTATGAGTGGTCACCTGGTGCTGTGTTTTGGCCTGGACGTGGTGTAATGGGTGCCCCCCTCCCTCATGCTTTTCTACCTGTTCATGTCTGGTGTTTTAAAACGGTTATTTAATAAAATTATTCATATAGGATCTCTATGGCTGTTTTTCTTTTGTTGTTTTGTGTTGCATTGTTGCAGCTGATCCTTATCAGTCCTTCACGCATATTGTATTTAGCTCCATATAGGAGATATGATATTGACTAGTACTAATTATAATATGCCTGCCTCAATACTTTTGTGCTAGGGTTAGGACTGGGCAACTTCACCTTGGCTTAGCATCTGTCTCCTTCATGTGTGCGGTTAGCACTGTTGAGTTACAGAGGAAGTCCAACCCTCAGGCTACACCTTTCAGGGAGAGCGTCAGGGCTTTGCAACTAGCGTCACATAAGTTCTTTACCTTGATTCGGTATATATGCTTTATTACACGAGTGCTGTTAGCACAATTTACTTGCAGAGCAAGCACTTCTCTCGTTCTACTTCTCCTGTGATGTTTAACAGGGTTTAGCGTATTGCTTCCTTTCAGCAATACCTTTCTGTGCAGTACCTGAGCTGGTACTCTGAGTTCTGTTCACACTGTGTGGCGTTTAACACAGTGCAGTTATAGTGATCGCTCGCTGTTTAGTTCTGCCATTGTTCACGAGCAGCAGTTTTCCGTCTCTGCACGGTGGACCCTGGGTTGCAATTGCACTTTATTATTTATTTTTAGTTAGAGCAATCCGCCAAGCCTAGCATATAGAGCCTGAAAGTCAAAAGTTCAAAACATTATTACCCTTTTGCTCATCAGTGTACTGTGCTTTGTTACTGTATAGCTATTAATATGCAAAGGATAAAAAATGGAGGCAGCAAACCAGTTAAAGGTGAAAAAAGTGATATTTGAGCCTTTTTCATGCTTAAAAAAGGCTCACATCCCTAAGCCGATACGTTGCTACTTAGGGCTATTAAATAGCACTTTTTCACCTTTAACTGATGTGTTGCCTCCATTTTTTATCTTCCATATTGAGGTCTGGTGGTTGCCTTGGAGGTACGGAACCCAGGTACACTGTTTGCCTGTTGTCGCTTTTTTGCTTTTTTTTTTATATACAAAGTTATAATTATAAATTGTTTAATTTCCTCCTAATTTTTGCTTACTATGTTTTAAATGTAGTTATCAAGAGTCTTTTTTATTCTGAAGATCAATATTAGAATAGCGAATGTGCAATTAATTGTACAGGACCCAGCTGTTCATGACAAATGGAAGGTTTGGAGAGAAAGCAGAAGTGGTTCTTTATTGCTTGTGTCTTTCCTGTCATTGTTTACATAGTACTTAAGGAATACTGTACACTGTGTAAAAATAACAGGATGAAGTAGTGCAGTGTCTATGGTGAGAACTCTAAACAGCCCCAAATGAGCTCTTAGGGAGACAGTAAATAGGGCTAATATGGCAATTTCAGACACAAAAACATTCAAACATGTTACGCAAATAAAGGATGCATTATAAAATAAATAAGATAGGACTGTGCAAATGAATGAATAAAATACTGTATTTATAATGATTGTTGCCTTACTATTTGGATATATCATCAATATATATATATATATATATATATAATTTATGTGGTTTAAATTGCTGACACCTCCACCAGTTACAAGAATGAAGAGTTTTTGAGCTTTACAAGACATAGTGTCAAATATGGTTGTTCTCTATTGTTGCTTAATTAGTGTGTAGCTACTGTACATACAGTACATAGGCGCAGTAGCAGCCTGTCTTGTGTTTTGGGCTGCGACTCTTATTCATGTAATTGTAGTTGGTAGGGGCATGGGATATCAGACCCACAAAATCACAAACTGATTACATATATTATAAGTTATAAGTATAAAATAGATTTAAGACCTGTTTGATCATATATGAAGTACCTCCAATTGCTGATATATTGAAATTAGGCCAATATATTAGCAAATTTATTTCAGAACAAAAATTTAGGGATGTTTCAGACATTTGTGGAATGAACACAGCCCCACTGCCTTATATTGCCAGAGATGAGATGGAAAAGTGTTTTGACTAGAGATGGTTGAACCCAAACAGTAAAGTTTGGGGTCCATACTGGACACCTAGTGTCAGTGCATGCACCCCGAACACGGACTTCTACCAGAGGTTCATGTTAATGTTTGGGTTCGGCACCCTGAACTAAGCTTGTTGAAAGGCTGCAGCGTAACAAATTAACACACTTTACTGTGTGGGTACTTCCTGTTCAATCACATCAATGTCAAGTATTGGCATGGCTGTGATTGGCTGGCTCATCTGCAGCCCCAAGCGGTCAGCTTTTTCTTGTCTGGTTATCAAAAATAAGGTGCTCCCCACGCTATGTTTTGAAATTATTTAAATCATTTAAAAAAATGATGTGGAGTCACTGCCATTTTTTATTATTAGCCAAGTTAAAGCAGACAGCTGGGGGCTGGTATTCTCATACTAGGAAGGGGCCATGGATATTAGCACTCCCCAGCCTAAAAATAGCAGCCTGCAGCCGCCCCAGAAAATGCACATCCATTAGATGCACCAAATCTGGTGCTTTACCCGGCTCTTCCGATTTGTCTGTGTGGTGGCAAGTGGGGTAATAGTATTGGGCTGATGTCAGCTGTTTTATGTTCGATGACATCAATCCCAGGGGTTAGTAATGGAGAGGCATCTATCAGTCACCCCTATTACTAACCCCATAGTCAAATTTAATAAAGACAGAGACAGAGTAAAGTCCTTTAATTGAAATAAGCACATAAAGTCCTTTATTTGAAATAAAAATTCCCCAACCCTCTTTTACCCATTTGTTGAACAAAAATAAAAATAAAAAAGCAAAATTATACTCACCTTTCTGCCGATAATCCATTAATAGCAATGTCCCATGAAGGCGGATGGTTTAGTGAACGATCCCATCAGTGATGTGACCGCTTTCCCTGCCAGCCAGAACACTATGAGTGTGAGAATGCCGCTGCAGTGATTGGCAGTAACCTTAATGACATCAACGCTGGTCACAGGCAGCCGCAATCTCCTGCTCTGCTCAGTATGTTTCTGATGGCATAGAGAGAGGTTGCATCACTGATGTGACTGCTCACCAAACCGTCCGGATCATCATGGGACATGGCTATTAATGGATTATTGGTGGACATAACTGTGCTTTTTTTGTCTGTGTCTTTATTACATTTGATTATGAAGTTAGTAAAGGGGGTGTCTGCTTGATGTCAGCTGAACCCCTCCTTACTAACCCTGCAATTTTAAATTAAAAAACACACATAGGAAAAGGTCATTTAATTGAACAAGCACACAGAAAACACTCCTATATTTGAAATAAAAACTTCACCTTTTTATCCATTCATTACTGTAAAAATAAAAAACACCATATTCCTCACTTGTCCATCGGGAATCCATATGTCCCATGATGTGCCCCAACTTTGCTACATCTGGATGCATTGCTGAGCCGTGGCATGATGTGACTCAGCCCTGTATCTAGGAAACACTGAGCTGAGTGTGAGAACACAGTTTCAGTGTATAGCAGTTACGTCAATAAGTGGAGCGGAGATCACAGCCGATGAACTCCAGCCAGCTTATTAACATCAGCAATCGGCACTGAAGCTGAGCTTTAATGCTCAGCTCAGTGGCTCTTGGATACACAGCTGAGTGGCGGTATCATGCCACCGCTCAGCAATGCATTCAGATGTAGAGAGCTGGAGCACATCATGGGACATAAGGATTATTGACAGACAGGGGAGGGATTCTGTGATTTTTTTTATTTTTACAGTAATAAATTGGTAAAAGAGGGTGGGGGTTTATTTCAAATAAAGTTTTTTTTGTGTGTTCATTTAAATTAAAGGACTTGTGTATATTTAATTTTCACCAGAGAGTCAGTAATGAGGCGTCTCATGGATGCTTCTCCATTACTAACCCCTGGGATTGATTTCAGCTGACATTATAAAGCTGACATCAACTCCACAAATATTTCCACATTTGCCACCACACCAGGACAAGTGGGAAAAGTCAGGAAAAGAGCCAGAATTGATGTATGTAATAGATGCGTCTTTTTTGGACTGCTGTTTTTAGTCTGGGGATGGCCAATATCCATGGCCCCTTCCCAGTCTGAGAATACCAGCTCCTAGCCGTTTGCTTTAACTTGGCTGGTTGTCAAAAATGGGAGGACCCCACATCAAGTTTTAAAATTATTTAAATAATTTTAAAAGGACAGTATGCAGCTGTCCGCTTTACCTGCACTGGTTAGCGTGAATAGAGGGGACCCCACGCCGTTTAAAAAATATATATATTTATTGCACAGGTTCCAGCTGGTGAATAGTCTCAGCATCCTACGCCTGCTCTCGCTGCTATCAGCAAGACCAGGCGTATGTTGATGAGAGCAGTACTGTCATCAGACAATGCTTGTGACCAGTGATAACCTTTTCACCACCAGTCACAGCTGATGGCTCACATGCTGTCATCTGTGTGATAGCATGGGAACTGCAGTGCTCTGACCAGCAGTAATTAACTCATCGATGATCAAAGCTCCTGTTTCCCATGCTGTCACACAGATGATCCACGGGATCACGCATTGCTTGTCTAGACAAAATTTAGTGCCTAACATTTGGCCTGTTCTTGTCTTTATATATGTGGCTATTACTAACTGCTTTGATTTTTAATGAGTTACCTGTTTGATAACACCTATATGGAAGTTTTCATTGGGGGCATGTACTTTTTCCCCATGCATGATATTGTCCAATCAAAAGCAGGCAGCAACACTCAAAGCAAAGTAGAATATACCCTCACCAAAGCTTTGAGCAGATTTCTCAATATGTGAAATATGTGAAAGACAGCTCTGATTTCCTGTACTAACTTCCTTTATGGTTAGAAATCACAGATGAATAACACAGTTTAGTTTATCTTTGTCACATATAAAACTATGAGCCCTCCTCCTCTTCTAGCATGGTCACCTCTATTGTTGTGCCCCTCCTCTATACTGTCTGTTTGGAGATGGTATCAGTATCACACTATTGTCAATTGTGCTCAACTTCTACTGCAGTGACAACAGAGCAGGGTCTCATTACATGTCAAAAAAGGAGGAGCCCAAAACAGATTGCTCCAGTGTGAGATGTAACGTGAACCTGCTCTTCCCTCACTGCAGAGCTAGTACGAGTTGCCTCAGCACAGCCAACATAAGTGTGATCACTTAGACTGCTTTCACATTGCCTTCTGGGTCCCTGTCAGGCATACATCCAAAATTTCCAGCAAAACGGGGTCCAGACATATGTGCCGACAGGGCCAATAGACTGAAATGTAGACAGCAGAGCAAATGTGAGCTCTTCTGTGCACTTTTTTTCTGGAGTGTACACCTACAGGAGGTGTACAATTAGAAGGATTATACTACATCTGCGTGTCCACCTCCTGTAGGCGCACGTTCCAGAAAAAACTAAACAGCAATGCTCACATTCACACTGCTGTCACCATTGCAATATATTGGACCCTTCGCGGATACATCTGGACCCCGTTTTGCGAGGGATTTTGGACGTATATCCCGACGGGGACATAAGATGCAATGTGAAATTACCCTAGCTCACTCAGTAATCGGGAGAGATGATAGAATTGTTTGCAATGTGACACAACTAAACTCAGCTACACTGCACCTCCACCTACAATGACTCATGCAGGAGGTTATACCAGTGGATCAATTTTGTATCTTTACATTTCATCCATTGAGAAATCTGCTCTAAGATATGGTGGGGTGTGTTCTTTTCTCCTATGAGTGTTGCTACCTGCTTATAATTGGTCAGCATCATACAAGGAGACATACACCCCCCAGTGAAATCTATTTGATAACACCCACACAAAGTTAACTCATTAGGTGTCAAATACTATGATTGCTAAAATTTAATCAGAGAGTCAAAAAGAAAAGAAAAAAAGTGTTATTCTGCAATGAGTATTACATTCTGTATCCAGTTCAATAAGAAAAAATAGGTGAAAGGTCTTCATAATTGTCTGGACTATCCACGTTTTAGTCTTCAATGAGATTCTAAATTGTCACTGCATAGTAGAGCAGCTGTAGACGGTTGTGCAGCTGCAGAAGTGTTGTGACAGCTGTCAAACACAATTGAGGTCCCAATAGAGAGGGTACAGATGGTTATTACTGAATTTTCCTTTTCCATCACTTTATACTCAGTTCTAAGCAAGCCGTGTACATAGAGTAATAGGACGTGCTAATGGTGTTTCCTCTTCTTGACCCAATGGTCAAATAATCATTATGTATTGGGATGGAGCAGGAGCTGCTGGGTCCTAGGAGACCCAATCAGCTCTCCTATTCAGCCAGGAAGCAGCATTTTTATTGTGGCTGGGGCTAATATACCAGCCCTAATTACAGGGCAAATCAGATAAAAATAAGTATTTAAATGCCGAAAAGTCTCCCAAAGGTCTTTTGTGATTTTATTGGTGGCACAAAATGTGAATAAAATTATAGATAAATAAAGAAAGAAAGAAAGAAATAAAACGTAGGTAGAAAAGATGAATAAAAAGCCATTGCTGATTCAAATTTTTATTAATAGCATTTTAGTGGTCTTTTATGGTCATAACCTCCCCCCCAAAAAGTGAAAAGCAAGCATGTAGTGCCTTCATCGTCCCACTGATATTGCCTACTTTCAGCATAAAAAAATAGTTTGACAATATCAACAAGAATAAGCCTGATGTGTAGGTAAAAGATGGAAAAATTATTTGCATATGAGAAAAGGAAAAAAATGTCAGCTTTTTAAACCACATATATGAAAAAAAGTGAAAATATGCTTGAACGGGAACTGGGTAAATGGACCAGTCTTGATCTGATTAAAATTGCTCATTTCTGGTTATTAAGGACCAAAATACCTTCATCATTACATGGTAATTTCATAAACAGAAAGTTTCAAACATGGTAATTATGAATAAAAATTCCTACTGGTGTGAGTTTTCATTAACTCTAGCAAAATATGGATTTTTAACTTAAGCAACTGTTTCCACTCATGAATTACACACAGCATGCCTACAAACCGAAATGAAAAATGATTACATTCAGTAACCCCATGTAGAATATGTATTCTTGGTTAAAACTTGAACTATATTAGGCAATGATAATAATTTTATGTATAACACAAGAAATATATCACAGCTTTCTTTTTTATTTTTAATATAGGACTTTAACAATTTTGGGTAACTTTGGCCTTGAACTTTATTTTACCTAACGGCTAGTGTTGAGCGACACCTTCCGATATTCAAAAGTATCGGTATCGGATTGGATCGGCCGATATCCAAAAAATATCGGATATCGCCGATACTGATACCCGATACCAATGCAAGTCGATGGGACACAAATATCAGAACGTAAATAAGCCCTTTCTGTCCTTCTATATGTTGTGCCAGAGGGGGGAAGAGTGTGGGCGGTGCGTGGGTGGACACTGAGTGTCTTTGTGTGCGGGCGGGGTCTGTGCGGGCCTTCCAGGGATCTGTACGTACCGTCCGGGGCTGTATGCGGCGTGCAGGGGATCTATGCGGCGAGCTGGGGCTGCCCGGGCTCTATGCGGCGTGGGGGGTGGTCTCTGTGCGGCATGGAGGGGTCTCTGTGTGGTGTGCGGGGTGTCTCTGTGCGGCGTGCAGGGTGTCTCTGTGCGGCATGCGGGGTGTCTCTGTGCGGCGTGCGGGGTGTCTTTGTGCGGCGTGCGGGGTGTCTCTGTGCGGCGTGCAGGGTGTCTCTGTGCAGCGTGCGGGGTCTCTGTGCGGCATGCAGGGTGTCTCTGTGTGGTGTGCCGGGTGTCTCAGTGCGGGCAACGAAGTCCCATCGGACGATGCCTGCTACACTGACAGTGATTGACACATTAGCCAATGATGGAACAGTAGTAGTTCCATCATCCGGCTAATGTGTTGAATGAAAAAAAAATACTCCATACATACATACATGCTACATACATGCTACATACATACATGCATACTACATACATACATACTACATACATACTACGTACATACATACTACATGCATACATACACACTACATACATTCATACTGCATACATACTACATACATGCTACATACATGCTACATACATGCTACATACATACATACTACATACATATATACATACCACATGCTACATACATACTACATACATACATACTGCATACATACTGCATACATGCTACATACATGCTACATACATGCTACATACATGCTACATGCTACATACATACTACATACATACATACTACATACATACATACATACTGCATACATACATACACATACATACTACATACAGTACATACATTACATACATATAGACATACAGTACATTAAACAGATTACATACTCACCATTACTTGTCATTTTGATCCCCGAAGCCAGTGTCATCTGTAAAAAATATGAAAAAACAAACAACCAATATACTCCCTGTCCGCAGAAATCCACGAGTGTCCCACGACGATCTCCCGTGGAGAACGGCAGCAACAGCTGTTGCAACCGCTCTCCAGGGGACCCAGGAACACAATGACGGGAGGAAGGTATTCCTCCGCTGCTGTAAAAAAAAGTCCCTAGTCTCACTTTATGGCATTGCTGGCTGAGAAATTTTCCCAGGCAGCAGTTGCCATAAAGTGAGACTTTGAACTCAGGTAACCTCAGTGATACACTGCAGGAGCCATTGTCTCCTGTCAGTGTGTCACTGTGGGTCCTATAGAGCAGTGACATCACCCGATGTCACTGTTCTATAGGGGAGATTGTATCACTGAGGTTACCTGAGTTCAAAGTCTCACTTTATGGCAATTGCTGCCTGGGAAAATTTCTCAGCCAGCAATGCCATAAAGTGAGACTAGGGACTTTTTTTTACAGCAGCGGAGGAATACCTTCCTCCTGTCATTGTGTTCCTGGGTCCCCTGGAGAGCAGTTGCAACAGCTGTTGTGGGACACTTGTAGATTTCTGCGGACAGGGAGTATATTGGTTGTTTGTTTTTTTCATATTTTTTACAGATGACACTGGCTTTGGGGATCAAAATGACAAGTAATGGTGAGCATGTAATCTATGTTTAATGTACTGTATGTCTATATGTATGTAATGTATGAATGTACTGTATGTAGAATGTATGTATGTAGTATGTGTGTATGTATGTATGTATGCAGTATGTATGTATGTAGTATGTATGTATGTAGTATGTATGTAGCATGTAGTATGTATGTAGCATGTATGTAGTATGTATGCAGTATGTATGCAGTATGTATGTATGTAGTATGTATGTAGCATGTATGCAGCATGTATGTAGCATGTATGTAGTATGTATGTATGTAGTATGTATGTATGTAGTATGTATGCATGTAGTATGTATGTATGTATGTAGGATGTATGTAGGTAGTGTGTATGTATGTAGTGTGTATGTATGTATGTAGTGTGTATGTATGTAGTATGTATGTATGTATGTATATATGTAGTATGTATGTATGTAGTATGTATGTATGTAGTAATATGTATGTATGGAGTATGTATGTATGGAGTATGTATGGAGTATTTTTTTTTTCATCATTCAGCACATTAGCCGGATGATGGGACTACTACTGTCCCATCATTGGCTAATGTGTCAATCACTGTCAGTGTAGCAGGCATTGTCCGATGGGACTTGTAGTCCCATCGGACAATGCCCGCACTGAGACACCCTGCATGCCGCAGAGACCCCGCATGCCTCACAGAGACCCCGCACGCTGCAGACACCCCGCACGCCGCACAGAGACACCCTGCATGCTGCACAGAGACACCCCGCACAGAGACGCCCCGCATGCCGCACAGAGACACCCCGCACGCTGCACAGAGACACACCGCAGAGAGTCCCATGGTCACACACAGACACCACACGCACACGCACACATGCAGTCTCCGCCCACGCACCACCCACGCACCACCCACACTTCATTATATTGCATAATTTCACTATAGGAACTTCCGATTCTGATTTCCGATATCGCAAAAATATCAGAACTCGGTATCGGAATTCCGATACAGCGAATATCGGCCGATACCCGATATTTGCAGTATCGGAATGCTCAACACTACTAACGGCCTAAGTTAACTACGTGTTTTTTGTTATTTACTACAAATTACCTGTTAACTTTAGAAATTCAGGGAATTCTGGAAAACCTGAAATGTGGATTTTTAAAAACAATAACATTTTTTAATTGTAACTGCTGCTTTTTTTCATGTAGTGTGTTCATCTTCAGTCATTTTTTAGTCCTGTTATCATAAAATGTTGGAATACCTGTATTTTCCTATAAATCATAGTCTCTGGTTAGAAAATGTCGTGGGCCATATGCTCTGGGAATGTCCTAGAGTCAAAATAATCTGGTCTTGGATCTCTACCACTCTCAACAAACTCTCAAACAAAACTTTAACCCTCACCCCTCAAATGGCCCTTTTTTCCCTCAACCTGGACGAATTAGACTTGGCACTCCAACCCATTTTTATTCATCTTTGTCTTGTAGCAAAACATCTCATCACTTTCCACTGGAAAAACAAAATACTCCCAAATCCAGAGGCTATCCTACACCTAGTCCAGCAACACAGATCACATGAACTGAAATTTGCTTTGATTAGCAATCAGTTTGCAAGATTTTACAAAAAATGGAACAAATGGGACAAGGCCTTTCCGTCCCCCATTACTTAATTCCCTCACCACCAAATTCTAGGTGCAATACCATTTAATTTTATATTCTGTGCACTATCTAACGGTTCAATCCTTGTTAAATATTTGCTCACATATGATTGGCCTTAATTGGCTTGCAATCTCTCGTCTGTTTATTTGTCTATACGTTGGTTCGCAGTTGTTTCGTTTAAACCTTATGACCTGGACATTATGTACCTTATAAGTGTATATCACTGTTGTTATATTGTTGTATTGATATTTTTCCCTATGCCCCTCCCTCTTTCCCCCCCTCCTCCCCCCCCTACCGTCCTATCCCGCCCTTATTCCCTTTTCTAGCCTGTTATTTTAAAATCCAAATAAAATCTTTGGAAAAAGAAAATGTTGTGGCAGCTGTTAGGTATGCTGAAAAGGGCATTATCTCAGAACAACTGAGGGGGCCTTTGGTAGTATGGTGCTGTCCTATTCCTAAGATAGCCTTCTCCATTTACTAGGATTGTGACACTAAAGGAGTCCTCTCTCATATTATTAATGCCTACTGAGTTGTTTTATGTCAGGTTCCAAGGGATGTCCTATCATAGGATTTGTCATATGCCACTGGTAAAAGATCTGCATAGGTCACACATAAATTCATACAATGCAGAGTTTGCAGTGAACTTGATATAGTACAAATGATCAGATGATCGTAGACTCAAGTCCCCTAAGGGGACCAATAAATATAGTAAAAAGTAAAACAAAATAGTCTTAAAGATTATCAAAAACTAGATGGTGGCCTGATTCTAACGCATCGGATATTCTAGAATATGCATGTCCACGTAGTATATTGCCCAGCCACGTAGCATATTGGCCAGCCACGTAGTATATTGCCCAGCCACGTAGTATATTTCCCAGCCATGTAGTATATTGCCCAGTCACGTAGTATATTGCCCAGCCACGTAGTATATTGCCCAGCCACGTAGTATATTGCCCAGTCATGTGGTATATTGTCCAGCCACGTAGTATATTGCCCAGCCACGTAGTATATTGCCCAGCCACGTAGTATATTGCACAGCGATGGAATATACAGCACAGAGCAGTATACAGACTTAAAATAAAAAATAAACATATACTCACCTTCCGAAGGCCCGTTGAAGTCCTGGCCCTGTGTGCGGTGCATGCGGCAGCTTCTGGTCCCAGGGTTGGTATGAGCGCAGGACCTGTGATGACGTCGCGGTCACATGACCGTGATGTCATGGCAGGTCCTTCTCGCAGGACCTGTGATGACGTTGCGGTCACATGACCTTGACATCATGGCAGGTCCTTCTCGCATACCATCCTTCGCACCGGAACCTGCCGCTTGCATGGAGCAGTCACCGGAGCGTCGCAAGGAGCGGGAAAGGCGGCAGAAGGTGAGTATACAATGATTTTTTAATTATTATTTTTAACATTAGATCTTTTTACTATTGATGCTGCATAGGCAGCATCAATAGTAAAAATTTGGTCACACAGGGTTTATAGCAACGTTAATGGAGTGTGTTACACCGCGGCATAACGCGGTCCGTTAGCGCTGCCATTAACCCTATGTGAGCGCTGACTGGAGGGGAGTATGGAGCGGGCACTGACTGCGGGGAGGAAAGAGCGGCCATTTTGACTGTGCCTGTCACTGATTGGTCGTGGCTGTTTTGCCGCAACAAATCAGCGAGTTGGATTTCTGTGACAGACAGAGGCCGCGACCAATGAATATCCGTGACAGACAGAAAGACAGACAGACAAAAAGACGGAAGTACCCCTTAGACAATTATATAGATGTAAAAAGACATAAAAGTTCAATCCCTTTTCCACAATTAAA
The DNA here is from genome assembly GCF_051348905.1 of Ranitomeya variabilis. Classification (NCBI taxonomy): domain Eukaryota; kingdom Metazoa; phylum Chordata; class Amphibia; order Anura; family Dendrobatidae; genus Ranitomeya; species Ranitomeya variabilis. The sequence continues at coordinate 184,144,559 of NC_135237.1, forward strand.
AATGACGATAATAAAATATATTAAAATGCACATAAGTGGTATAGTCATGTTCAGTCTAATCTATTAAAATATAAAAATTATTAACCCCATCAGTAAACAAAGGAAAATAATTCAAAATACAAAAAATTCAGTTTTTTCGATTGCTGTAATACACAAAAAATGCTGTAAGAAGCGATCAAAATGTCACATCTATCCCAAAATGGTGTCAATACAAACGCTGTTGTGGCCCAAAAAAACATAAGCTCACAGATCTTTTTTCACCATTAAAATTACAAGTTTGCTGCAATTGTACTCATGAGGAGAATCATATTGCCAGGTTATTTTTACCACAAAATGTACGGTATGCTGTAAGAACAATTCCCCAAAAGAGATGTTAGAATTGCATTTTTTGCAATTTCATTGCACTTGGATTTTTTCCCCATTTCCAATGCACTATGTAGTAAAATGAATGGCATAATTTAAAAGAAAAAATTGTCATGCACAATACTAGCCATCATATGTGTTAGTGCTGGCGGAACACACCAAATAATATAAAGGACGATATATGGTGCACTCGCAGCTCGGGGTCCATCGTGCAGAGATGACACCTGCTGCTCAGTAATGGAGGACTATATGGTGGTATAATGTGAACTCACACGGGTTAACTTCACCTGGTAAGAAAGGAGGCGAACCCTGTTGCTTCACAGGGCCGCAATACAGCTGAGTGAATGCTAGTGTTAGGTCACAGGACTCTGCCCCAAGGACACAGGGTTAGAGTTCCTCTAGACCCACTAGCACTTGGCGCCGCAACTGCAGTGCCAGGGATAAACCTAAATAATAAAGATTTAGCGCACTGAGTGCGGGCAGCGTCGCTCTGGCGGACATCAATAACTGCCATAGCTAGGGACTGGAAAGTGCACTAGAAGCGCACGGTGCCTCACTGGTGCTGCTGAAATGTTGCAGTCTGATTGTGCCTTGTGCAGGATGGCACTAACTGGCGCTAGTCAGCACCAACACCCAAACTACATGCAACAATGCTAGGGAGGGGATTGATTAGGAGCTTTTACCAGATATCAAACACTCATCCACACACACACATGATTTCAGTTTTATACTAGTGCATGGTCAAGTGGCCATGCGAACCTTTTATAGCGGCGTCCTTCCAGGACCTTCCCAGTGGTCCAATCAGGGTGGCTTCAGGACCTGAGCATGTGACCCCCGACCTCCAATGGGAGTTTTCCCACGGGCATGCTCAGTTGAGCAAAAGCAGGGCTTAGTCTCAGGAGAGTCTGCTAGCTGCTGACCACTGTTGGTTATAGTAGCTGAACCAGTAATGACAGTAGTAACAAGAAGAACAGCATCAGCTTGAGCAAGACGCTGGGACCGGTGTCTTTGCTGAGCAGGCTCCCTTGTGGCTGTGGAAAAATGGAAGACCACAGAGGACATGGCTCGAGAATCCCCCTGTGCAGCGGCGGGAACTCGACACCTAACATTACACCCTCCTAAGGTCCCCCTCCTTTGACATCTCTATGCTCAAAGGCAGCAATGAGCTGAATCCCAGGTCTTGTCCTCTTGGCCATGACCCTTCCAATCCACCAGAAAATACTTTTTGACACATACCACCTTACACCCAATGATAGTGCTCACCTCATAATCATCCATGGATGAGCTCAATGTCCCGGCAGATGACTTGGAAAACTGGGACATATGAACGGGTTTTAGGAGGAACATATGAAAGGTGTCGGTGATACCTAGGCGTGGAGGAAGAGCCAACCGATAGACCATAGGGTTGATTTGTTCCAGGACCTTGAAAGAACCTATGTAGTGAGGCACAAACTTAGTGGACTCAACTTGGAGCCTGATGTTACGGGCAGAAAGCGACACTAAGTCGCCAGGTGCAAAGGTCAGAGCTGGGTGCCGATGTGCATTGGCAGAAACCCTCATTCTCTCCTTGGAGGCCAGGATTGCATCCTGTGTGCTTTCCCAAATGTCACGTACCTCCACCGCCCAGTCTGCCACCCTAGCATCAGTGGAAGACACAGGCATAGGCACAGGAACTTGCGGATGCTGGCAGTAGTTAAGGAGAAAAGGGTCTGTCCAATGGAGTCTGCCATGGCATTGTTCAGTGCAAACTCCACCCATGCCTAGACAAAATAAAATGTTGCAGGTATGTGACCAGGGTCTGGTTTGCCCTCTCTACCAACCCATGCATCTCGGGATGGTAAGCTGAAGAGAGATTCAACTCAATGCTGAGTAAGCAACAAAGCTCTCTCCAGAACCGAGACGCGAACTGGGGACCCCGGCCACTGACAATTTTGTCAGGCATGCCGTGTAGGTGGAAAATGTGCTTAATGAACAATGTCGCCAAGGCCCGTGCAGAAGGTACCCATGGGAGAGGCACCAAGTGCACAATTTTGGAAAAATGGTCAGTACCTACACAGATAACTGTGCAGCTGCAAGACTTGGGTAAGCCGACCACAAAGTCCATCCCGACTATTTCCCAGGGCCAATCTGCCACCGGCAAGGGGTAAAGTAACCCAGCAGGCCATTGCCGGGGAGTACGGTTCTTGGCGCAGGAGACACACACCCGAATATAGTCTCCGACGTCACGGGTCATATGCGACCACTAGTACGTCCTCACCAGGAGCTCAGATGTCCTCTTGGTCCCAAAATTTCCACCCACCCTGGATGAGTGTGCCCAAGAGAGAACATCCGGTTGCAAATTAGGGGGTACAAAAGTCTTGCCCAAAGGCACAGACTGTAAGGAGACCAGGGCCACAGTTCTCAGGCTCTCTGAGGGGACAAATAGCCGAGGCTCTTCCTCCTCCACTGAAGACACTATGGAGTGACAGAGAGCGTCAGCTCGAATGTTCTTCTCCCCAGAAAGATAATGGAGGGTGAAGTGGAAGTGAGAGAAGAACAAGGACCATCTAGCCTGGCGAGAGTTTAGCTACTGGGCATTCTGTAAATAAACCAAAGTTTTGTGGTCAGTATACACTTGGAAGGGAAAACGAGCCCCCTCCAAGTGGTGTCTCCACTCTGGGAAGGCCAACTTTATAGTTAGCAACTCCCTGTCCCCAATGGAATAATTCCTCTCTGCCAGTGTGAAGGTCTTGGAGACAAAGAAGCAAGTGAGCATCCTTTTGGAAGAGGACTGCTCCAGCACTGACAGATGAGGCATTCACCTCCATTATAAATGGTTTATCTACATCAGGAAGATGTAGGATGGGAGCGTTAGCGAAATGGGCGTTATAACAGAGGAAGGCCTTGAAGACCTCCTCCGACCACAATTTGGGATTTGCTCCCTTCTTGGTGAGGACTACCAAGGGAGCTACCAAAGTTGAGAATTGGGGAATGAACTGGCGATAATAGTTAATAAACCCCATAAAGTGCTGCACCGCTTTGAGAGAATGGGGTTCCTGCCAGTCCATCTCAGCCTGTAGCTTGGCAGGATCCATATGCAAACCCTGGGTGGAGATGATATTGCCCAGGAAAGGCAAAGACTCCTGCTCAAACACACACTTCTCCAACTTGGCATAGAGGGAATTTGCCCATAGGAGGACAAAGACTTTGCAAACATTTCTCCGGTGGGAGTCTATATCTGGACAGTAGATGACAATATCATCCAGACAGACGACGACCAAGGTGGAGAGCATATCTCGGAAGATGTCGTTTACAAAGTCTTAGAAAATGGCAGGGGCATTACAGAGCCTGAAGGGCATCACCAGGTACTCGTAGTGGCCATCCCCGGTGTTAACCCCTTTCTGACATTAGAAGTACTATCCCATTGAGGTGGTATGGGCCCGTATGACCACAGACGGGATAGTACATCTAACGCGATCACGGCCAGGTGTCAGCTAACTATCACAGCTGACATCTGGCACTATGTACCAGGAGCGGTCATGGACAGCTCCTGGCACATTAACCCCCGGAACACTGCAATCAAACATGATCGCAGCGTTCCGGCGGCATAAGGAAGCATCGTGCAGGGAGGGGGCTCCATGCGTGCTTCCCTGAGACCCTCGGAGCAACGCGAGCATCTCCTCCATCCTGCTCCCTGCAGTCCTCAAAGTCAAAATGGCCGCAGGTGTTCCTTCCAAATCCTGCAGGGAGGTGGCTTGCAAGCGCCTGCTGAGAGCAGGCGCGAGCAAGCCTCCTGCAGTGCCTGTCAGATCGCTGATCTGACACAGTGCATTGCAAATTATTAGATCAACAATCTGACACTTTACCATGATGTCCCACACTGGGACAAAGTAAAAAAGTCAAAAAATGTATACATACATGTGTAAATAAAAAAAAAAATCCTAAATAAATAAATTAAAAAAAATATATTGTTCCAATAAATATATTTCTTCATGTAAATAAAAAAACAATAAAAGTACACATATTTAGTATCGCCACGTCCGTAACAACTCGACCTATAAAACTGTCCCACTAGTTAACCCCTTCAGTGAACACCGTAAAAAAATAAATAAATAAAAACTAGGCAAAAAGCAATGCTTTATCATCATACCGCCGAACAAATAGTGGAATAACACGCGATCAAAAAGACAGATATAAATAATCATGGTACCGCTGAAAATGTCATCTTGTCCTGCAAAAAACAAGCTGCCATACAGCATCATCAGCGAAAAAATAAAAAAGTTATAGCCCTCAGAATAAAGCGGTGCAAAAATAATTATTTTTTCTATAAAATATTTTTTACTGAATAAAAGCGCCCAAACAAAAATGATATAAATGAGGTATTGCTGTAATCGTACTGACCTGAAGAATAAAACTTCTTTATCAATTTTACCAAACGCGGAATGGTATAAACGCCCCCCCAAAAGAAATTCACAAATTGCTGGTTTTTGTTCATTCTGCCTAACAAAAATCGGGATAAAAAGCGATCAAAAAATGTCATGTGTCCAAAAATGATACCAATAAAAATATCAAATTTTCTCGCAAAAACCAAGACCTCACATGACTCTGTGGACCAAAATATGGAAAAATTATAGCTCTCAGAATGTGGTAATGCAAAAAAATATTTTTTGCAATAGAAAGCGTCTTTTAGTGTGTGACAGCTGCGAAACAAAGACCCGCTATAAATAGTAAATCAAGCCCCCCATTATCACCGCCTTAGTTAGGGAAAAATAATAAAATAAAAAATGTATTTATTTCCATTTTCCCATTAGGGTTAGGGTTAGGGTTGGGGCTAAAGTTAGGGTTAGGGTTGGGGCTAATGTTAGGGTTGAGTATAGAGTTGGGGTTAGGGTTTGGATTACATTTACAGTTGGGTTAGGGGTGTGTCAGGGTTAGGGGTGTGGTTAAGGTCGGGATTAGGGTTAGAGGTGTGTTGGGGTTAGGGGTGTGGTTAGGGTTGGGATTAGGCTTAGAGGTGTGTTGGGGTTGGAGTTAGAATTGGGATTTTTCCACTGTTTAGGCACACCAGGGGTTCTGCAAACGCAACATGACGTCCGATCTCAATCCATACAATTCTGCGTTGAAAAAGTTAAAACCGTGCTCCTTCCCTTCTGAGCTCTGCGGTGCACCCAATCAGTGGTTTACACCCACATATGGGGTATCAGCGTACTCAGGACAAATTGCACAACAAGTTTTGGGGACCTATTTCTTCAGATACCCTTGGGAAAATACAAAATTGGGGGCTAAAATTCATTTTTGTGAACAAAATAAGATTTTTTATTTTTACACCTCGACATTATAAACTTCTGTGAAGCACTTGGGGGTTCAAAGCACTCACCACACATCTAGATAAGTTCCTTAGGGGGTCTACTTTCCAAAACGGTGTCACCTTTGGGGAGTTTCTACTGTTTAGCCACATCAGGGGCTCTCCAAACTCGACATGGCGTCCTATCTCAATTCCAGCTAATTTTGCATTATAAAGTCAAATGGCGCTCCTTCCCTTCCGAGCTCTACCATGCGCCCAAACAGTGGTTTACCCCCACATATGGGGTATCGGCATACTCAGAACAAATTGTACAACAAAGGTAATGGTCCAATTTCTCCTGTTACCCTTGGTAAAATAAAACAAATTGGATCAGAATTTAATTTTTTGTGAAAAAAGTTAAATGTTCATTTTTTATTAAACATTCCAAAAATTCCTGTAAAAAACCTGAAGTGTTAATAAACTTCTTGAATGTGGTTTTGAGCACCTTGAGGGGTGCAGTTTTTAGAACCTTTTAGTGTCACACGTGGGTATTTTCTATCATATAGACCCCTCAAAGTAACTTCAAATGTGATGTGGTCCCTAAAAAAAAATGGTGTTGTAAAAATGAGAAATTGCTGGTCAACTTTTAACCCTTATAACTCCCTAAAAAAAAAGTTGGTTGCAAAATTGTGCTGATGTAAAGTAGACATGTGGGAAATGTTACTTATTAAGTATTTTGTGTGGCATATCTCTGTAATTTAAGGGCATGGAAATTCAAAGTTGGAAAATTATCACAAATAAACGCAGGTAATATCAAATAAATTTTACCACTATCATGAAGTACAATATGTCACAAGAAAACAATGTCAGAATCATCAGGATCCATTGAAGCGTTCCAGAGTTATAACCTCATAAAGGGACAGTGGTCAGAATTGTAAAAATTGGCCCGGTCATTAGCATGCAAACCACCTTTGGGGGTAAAGGGGTTAAATGCCATCTTCCATTCGTCCCTCTCACGGTCTCTCAGCACGGAAGTGGACGGCAAAATGGCTGACCATGGATAAGCCCTGTGTCAATGCCAGCAGTTGGAGCGCCATATCATTGGTGAGACGAGGTCCCAAAAAGACCTGTTTCAGAGTGCTCAAGAATTGCAAAGCACTCTGCACCACATGATCGTCACGCTCTCACAGCAGCGTAGCCAACTCCCACGCCCCGTCCGACAGGAGGGATATTATAAATCCCACCTTAGCTCGCCCTGTGGGAAAACGTGCAGCCATAAGCTCAAGATGTGTAGCACACTGGCTCACAAATCCCCGACACAACTTACTGTCACCAGTAAACTTATCTGGCAACGGGAGGCGGGATAACGTCGGAGCAGGGGTGGCAGTGGACAAACTAGCTGCAGCCACGCTAGGAGCCTGAACAGCTACTGTGGTAACATCCACAGCTGAGGTTGTGCCCTTGAGAGCCGCCAAACTGCCCTCCAGCTGCTGGATGTACCGCTGTAGTCGCTGTTCGTCCGCCATTACTAGCCTGACCCTAGCACTAGTATAATGTTAGGGCTGGCATAACGCACCAAATAATATAAAGGAATATATATGGTGCATTCACAGCTTGGGGTCCACCGGGCAAAGATGACACCTGCTGCTCGGTAATGACGGACCATATGGCAGTATAATGTGAACTCACATGGATTAACATCACCCGGTAAGAAAGGAGGCAAACCATGTTTCTTCACAGGGCCGCAATATTGCTGAGTGAATGCTAGTGTTAGGTCACAGGACTCTGCCCCAAGGACACAGGGTTAGAGTCCCTCTAGACCTACTAGCGCTCGGCGTCGCAACTGCGGTGCCAGGGATAAGCCTAAATAAAGATTTAGCTCACTGAGTGACCCCAGTGCCGCTCTGGCGGATGCCACTATCCACCCCAGCTAGGAACCAGAAAACGCACTAGATATGCATGGCGCCACACTGGCAGATGCTACTGAAATGCCGCAGTCTGATCTTGCCTTGTGCAGGATGGCACTAACTGGCGCTTGTCTGCTCCAACACCCAAACTACATACAACAATGCTAGGGAGGGGATTGATTAGGAGCTTTTACCAGATATCCAACACTCATCCACACACACACGATTTCAGTTTTATACTAGCGCATGGCCTAGTATAAAAGTGAGTGCTTGCTCAGAGCAAGCGCTGGTAAGCCTGCAGCCCTGCACAGCAGATCGCCGATCTAACAGAGTGCTGTGCACACTGTCAGATCACCGATCTGTAATGTCCCCCCCTGGGACAAACTAAAAAAGTAAAAAAACATTTTTTCCACATGTGTAAAAAAATAAATAAAAAATAAATTCCTAAATAAAGAAAAAAAAAATATTATTCCCATAAATACATTTCTTTATCTAAATAATAAAAAAAACAATAAAAGTACACATATTTAGTATCGCCGCGTCCGTAACGACCCAACCTATAAAACTGCCCCACTAGTTAACCCCTTCAGTAAACACGGTGAGAAAAAAAAACAAAAAACGAGGCAAAAAAAGTGGAATAACACGCGATCAAAAAGACAGATATAAATAACCATGGTACCGCTGAAAACGTCATCTTGTCCCGCAAAAAACGAGCTGCCACACAGCATCATCAGCAAAAAATAAAATAGTTATAGTCCTGAGAATAAAGCGATACCAAAATAATTATTTTTTCTATAAAATAGCTTTTATCGTATAAAAGCGCCAAAACATAAAAAAATGATATAAATGAGGTATCGCTGTAATCGTACTGACCCGAAGAATAAAACTGCTTTATCAATTTTACAAAACGCAGAACGGTATAAACGCCTCCCCCAAAAGAAATTCATGAATAGCTTGTTTTTGATCATTCTGCCTCACAAAAATCGGAATAAAAAGTGATCAAAAAATGTCATGTGCCCGAAAATGTTACCAATAAAAACGTCAACTCGTCCCGCAAAAAACAAGATCTCACATGACTCTGTGGACTCAAATATGGAAAAATTGTAGCTCTCAAAATGTGGTAACGCAAAAAATATTTTTTGCAATAAAAAGCGTCTTTCAGTGTGTGACGGCTGCCAATCATAAAAATCCGCTAAATAACCCGCTATAAAAGTAAATCAAACCCCCCTTCATCACCGCCTTAGTTAGGGAAAAATAAAAAAAATGTATTTATTTCCATTTTCCCATTAGGGTTAGGGTTAGGGCTAGGGTTAGGGTTAGGGTTAGGGCTAGGGTTAGGGCTAGGGTTAGGGCTAGGGTTATTGCTAGGGTTAGGGCTAGGGTTAGGGTTAGGGTTAGGGCTAGGGTTAGGGCTAGGGTTATTGCTAAGGCTAGGGCTAGGGTTAGGGCTAGGGTTAGGGCTAGGGTTAGGGTTATTGCTAGGGTCTGGGCTAGGGTTAGGGCTAGGGTTAGGGCTAGGGTTAGGGCTAGGGTTAAGGCTACAGTTAGGGTTGGGGCTAAAGTTAGGGTTAGGGTTTGGATTACATTTACGGTTGGGAATAGGGTTGGGATTTGGGTTAGGGGTGTGTCAGGGTTAGGGGTGTGGTTAGGGTTACCGTTGGGATTAGGGTAAGGGGTGTGTTTGGATTAGGGTTTCAGTTATAATTGGGGGGTTTCCATTGTTTAGGCACATCACGGGCTCTCCAAACGGGACATGGCATCCGATCTCAATTCCAGACAATTTTGCGTTGAAAAAGTAAAACAGTGCTCCTTCCCTTCAGAGCTCTCCCGTGTACCCAAACAGGGGTTTACCCCAACATATGGGGTATCGGCGTACTCAGGACAAATTGGACAACATCTTTTGGGGTCCAATTTATCCTGTTACCCTTGTGAAAATACAAAACTGGGGGCTAAAAAATCATTTTTGTGAAAAAAAAAAGAATTTTTATTTTCACGGCTCTGCATTATAAACTGTAGTGAAACACTTGGGGGTTCAAAGTTCTCACAACACATCTAGATAAGTTCCTTGGGAGGTCTAATTTCCAATTTGGGGTCACTTGTGGGGGGTTTCTACTGTTTGGGTACATCAGGGGCTCTGCAAATGCAACGTGACGCCTGCAGACCAATCCATTTAAGTCTGCATTCCAAATGGCGCTCCTTCCCTTCCGAGCTCTGTCATGCGCCCAAACAGTGGTTCCCCCCCCCCCACATATGGGGTATCAGCGTACTCAGGACAAATTGGACAACAACTTTTGGGGTCCAATTTATTATGTTACCCTTGTAAAAATACAAAGCTGGGGGCTAAAAAATCATTTCTGTGAAAAAAAAGAGGAATTTTTATTTTCACGGCTCTGCGTTATAAACTGTAGTGAAACACTTGGGGGTTCAAAGTTCTCACAACACATCTAGATAAGTTCCTTGGGAGGTCTAATTTCCAATTTGGGGTCACTTGTGGGGGGTTTCTACTGTTTGGGTACATCAGGGGCTCTGCAAATGCAACGTGACGCCTGCAGACCAATCCATTTAAGTCTGCATTCCAAATGGCGCTCCTTCCCTTCCGAGCTCTGTCATGCGCCCAAACAGTGGTTCCCCCCCCACATATGGGGTATCAGCGTACTCAGGACAAATTGGACAACAACTTTTGGGGTCTAATTTCTTCTCTTACTCTTGGGAAAATAAAAAAATGGGGGCGAAAAGATCATTTTTGTGAAAAAATATGATTTTTTATTTTTACGGCTCTGCATTATAAACTTCTGTGAAGCAATTGTTGGGTCAAAGTTCTCACCACACATCTAGATAAGTTCCTTAGGGGGTCTACTTTCCAAAATGGTGTCACTTGTTGGGGGTTTCAGTTTAGGCACATCAGGGGCTCTCCAAACGCAACATGGCGTCCCATCTCAATTCCAGTCAATTTTGCATTGAAAAGTCAAATGGCACTCCTTTCCTTCCGAGCTCTGCCATGCGCCCAAACAGTGGTTTACCCCCACATATGGGGTATCAGCGTACTCAGGACAAATTGTACAACAACTTTTGGGGTCTATTTTCTCCTGTTACCCTTGGTAAAATAAAACAAATTGGAGCTGAAATAAATTTTGTGTGAAAAAAAGTTAAATGTTCATTTTTATTTAAACATTCCAAAAATTCCTGTGAAACACTTGAAGGGTTAATAAATTTCTTGAATGTGGTTTTGAGCACCTTGAGGGGTGCAGTTTTTAGAATGGTGTCACACTTGGGTATTTTCTGTCATATAGACCCCTCAAAATGACTTCAAATGAGACGTGGTCCCTAAAAAAAAATGGTGTTGTAAAAATGAGCAATTTCTGGTCAACTTTTAACCCTTATAACTCCCTAATAAAAAAAAAATTTGGTTCCAAAATTGTGCTGATGTAAAGTAGACATGTGGGAAATGTTGCTTATTAAGTATTTTGCGTGACAAATGTCTGCGATTTAAGGGCATAAAAATTCAAATTTGGAAAATTGCAACATTTTTAAAATTTTCGCCAAATATCCGTTTTTTTCACAAATAAACGCAAGTTATATCGAAGAAATTTTACCACTATTATGAAGTACAATATGTCACGAGAAAATGTCAGAATCGCCAAGATCCGTTGAAGCGTTCCAGAGTTATAACCTCATAAAGGGACAGTGGTCAGAATTGTAAAAATTGGCCTGGTCATTAACGTGCAAACCACCCTTGGGGGTGAAGGGGTTAAACTTCTAAATGTGTTATAAATATATGAAAGATATTTAAATGTCTTGGATTTTGCATTGCAAGCAGTGTCTTAATGTTTGCTGGAGGTGATATGTGCAGCAGGAGGCTGCTTCCGTGAAAAGCAGAGATTGTCAACAAATGCTAGAAATTCTATTCACAGCCTAATGGTGCTGATGGAGCTTCAGGCTTTTATTCCAACAGAGGGAAAACAGATTTTTTTACTACTTAGAGTCATTTTTTTATTTTTATTGTTCAAAAACTAGGGTCTATTTTATTAGGTACCGGTAAGGACAAACTCTGCGCATACACTACAGCATACAAAAATGGAAGTAAAAATTTTTTTTCTTGAAAAGATGAAAGCATTTCCATGGTCCAGAGACCATCATATAGCAATAATCTTGTTATAGGGATCCTGGCAACATGATTGTACACAGTAACATACAGTAAGGTCAGTGTCGTTATACTGATTAAAATGATACCTTGGTTGATGAAATCAATCTTATGGTTGTTGTTTAATCTTTATTTTCAGGTTTTAGCTAATGAGTGCTTCGGGGCGACCTGTGGAGGGTCTTTATGTGGTGCTCTGCTTAGGTATTCATACTGATGGCTTTTGACAGATCACTGATCCCTCAATGACCTGCTCCCTAGTTTACATAATGAATATATATATATATATATATATATATATATATATATATATATATATATATATATTTATATATATATATACTGTATATATATAGATAGATAGATAGACAGATAGATAGATACATATAAACTGCATATACATACAGTACAGACCAAAAGTTTGGACACACCTCATTTAAAGATTTTTCTGTATTTTCATGACTATGAAAATTGTACATTCACACTGAAGGCATCAAAACTATGAATGAACATATGTGGAATTATATACTTAACAAAAAAGTGTGAAACAACTGAAATTAAGTCTTATATTCTAGGTTCTTCAAAGTAGCCACCTTTTGCTTTGATGAGTGCTTTGCACACTCTTGCCATTCTCTTGATGAGCTTCAAGAGGTAGTCACCGGGAATGGTTTTCACTTCACAGGTGTTCTCTGTCAGGATTAATAAGTGGGATTTCTTGCCTTATAAATGGGGTTGGGACCATCAGTTGTGTTGTGCAGAAGTCTGCTGGATACACAGCTGATAGTCCTACTGAATAGACTGTTAGAATTTGTATTTTTGCAAGAAAAAAGCAGCTAAGTAAAGAAAAACGAGTGGCCATCATTTACTTTAAGAAATGAAGGTCAGTCAGTCCAAAAAAATGGGAAAACTTTGAAAGGGTCCCCAAGTGCAGTGGCAAAAACGATCAAGCGCCAGAAAGAAACTGGCTCACATGAGGACCACCCCAGGAAAGGAAGACCAAGAGTCACCTTTGCTTCTGAGGATAAGTTTATCTGCGTCACCAGCCTCAGAAATCGCAGGTTAACAGCAGCTCACATTAGAGACCAGGTCAATGCCACACAGAGTTCTGGCAGCAGACACATCTCTACAACAACTGTTAAGAGGAGACTTTGTGCAGCAGGCTTTCATGGTAAAATAGCTGCTGGAAACCACTGCTAAGGACATGCAACAAGCAGAAGAGACTTGTTTGGGCTAAAGAACAGAAGAATGGACATTAGACCAGTGGAAATCTGTGCTTTGGTCTGATGAGTCCAAATTTGAGATCTTTGGTTCCAACCACTGTGTCTTTGTGCGACGCAGAAAAGGTGAACGGATGGACTCTACATGCCTGGTTCCCACCGTGAAGCATGGAGGAGGAGGTGCGATGGTGTGGGGGTGCTTTGCTGGTGACACTGTTGGGGATTTATTCAAAAATGAAGGCATACTGAACCAGCATGTCTACCACACCATCTTGCAGCAGCATGCTATTCCATCTGGTTTGCGTTTAGTTGGACCATCATTTATTTTTCAAAAGGACAATGACCCAAAACACACCTCCAGGCTGTGTAAGGGTTATTTGACCAAGAAGGAGAGTGATGGGGTGCTACGCTAGATGACCTGGCCTCCACAGTCACCAGACCTGAACCCAATTGAGATGGTTTGGGGTGAGCTGGACCACAGAGTGAAGGCAAAAGGGCAAACAAGTGCTAAGCATCTCTGGGAACTCTGTCATGAATCCCCAATGGCTAGGGATAGCACAGGACAAGCAAAGTACAAATAAATGACGGACGAGCTCTAGGGTGATGGAACCTGGGCTGACCGCTGCCCTACGCCTGACAAACGCAACTAGAGATAGCCAGGGAGCGTGCCTACGTTGGTTCTAGACGCCACGCACCAGCCTAAGAGCTAACTAGTACTGCAGAGAAAATAAAGACCTCACTTGCCTCCAGAGGAACGAACCCCAAAAGATATAGTTGCCCCCCACATGTATTGACGGTGAACTGAGAGGAAGGCACACACATAGAGATGATATATATAGTTTTAGCAAATTGAGGCCCGCTGTAAACTAGAAAGCAGAACAATACAAAAGGGGACTGAGCGGTCAGCAAAAAACCCTAATCAAAAAAACCATCCTGAGATTACAAGAACCCATGTGCCAACTCATGGCACATGGGGAGAACCTCAGTCCACTAGAGCTACCAGCTAGCATAGAGACATAATAAGCAAGCTGGACAAAAAACCAAACAACTGAAAATCAGCACTTAGCTTATCCTGAAAGATCTGGGAGCAGGTAGGCAGGAACCAAACAGAGCACATCTGAATACATTGATAGCCGGCAAGGGAAATGACAGAAAGGCCAGGTAAAATAGGAAACACCCAGCCTCTGATGGACAGGTGGAAACCAAAGGCCGCAACCCACCAAAGTCACCCAGTACCAGCAGTAACCACCAGAGGGAGCCCACAAACAGAATCCACAACAGTACCCCCCCTTGAGGAGGGGTCACCGAACCCTCACGAGAACCCCCAGGGCGATCAGGGTGAGCTCTATGGAAGGCGCGGACCAAATCAGTCGCATGAACATCGGAGGCGACCACCCAGGAATTATCCTCCTGACCATAACCCTTCCACTTAACCAAATACTGGAGTTTGCGTCTGGAAACACGAGAATCCAAGATCTTTTCAACAACATACTCTAATTCTCCCTCCACCAGCACCGGAGCAGGAGGCTCAACCGAAGGAACAACGGGCACCTCATACCTCCGCAACAACGACCGATGGAACACATTATGAATAGCAAACGATGCTGGGAGATCCAAACGAAAAGATACAGGGTTAAGAATCTCCGAGATCCTATAAGGACCGATGAACCGAGGCTTGAACTTAGGAGAAGAGACCTTCATAGGGACAAAACGAGAAGACAACCACACCAAATCCCCAACAAGAAGTCGGGGACCCACGCGGCGACGGCGATTAGCAAACTGCTGAGTCTTCTCCTGAGACAACTTCAAATTGTCCACCACCTGATTCCAAATCTGATGTAGCCTGTCCACCACCACGTCCACTCCAGGACAATCCGAAGACTCCACCTGACCAGAGGAAAAACGAGGATGAAACCCCGAATTACAAAAAAAAGGAGAGACCAACGTGGCAGAACTAGCCCGATTATTAAGAGCAAATTCGGCCAGTGGCAAAAAAGCAACCCAGTCATCTTGATCAGCAGAAACAAAACACCTCAAATAAGTTTCCAAGGTCTGATTAGTTCGCTCCGTCTGGCCATTCGTCTGAGGATGGAATGCAGACGAGAAAGACAAATCAATGCCCATCTTGGCACAAAACGTCCGCCAAAATCTAGACACAAACTGGGATCCCCTGTCAGAAACGATATTCTCCGGAATCCCATGCAAACGAACCACGTTCTGAAAAAATAAAGGGACCAACTCAGAGGAGGAGGGCAACTTAGGCAAGGGCACCAAATGAACCATCTTAGAAAAGCGGTCACACACAACCCAGATAACGGACATTTTCTGTGAAACCGGAAGATCAGAAATAAAATCCATGGAAATGTGCGTCCAAGGCCTCTTCGGGATGGGCAAAGATAACAACAACCCACTGGCCCGTGAACAGCAAGGCTTAGCTCGAGCACACACTTCACAAGACTGCACAAATGTACGCACATCCCTAGACAAGGAAGGCCACCAAAAAGACCTGGCCACCAAGTCTCTCGTACCAAATATTCCAGGATGACCAGCCAACACAGAAGAATGGACCTCGGAGATGACTCTACTGGTCCAATCATCCGGAACAAACAGTCTTTCTGGTGGACATCGATCCGGTTTATCCACCTGAAACTCCTGCAATGCGCGTCGCAAGTCTGGGGATACGGCGGACAATATTACCCCATCCCTAAGGATACCAGTAGGCCCAGTGTCTCCAGGAGAGTCAGGCACAAAACTCCTGGAAAGAGCATCTGCCTTCACATTCTTTGAACCTGGCAGGTATGAAACCACGAAATTGAAACGAGAAAAAAATAACGACCAACGAGCCTGTCTAGGATTCAAACGCCTGGCAGACTCAAGGTAAATGAGATTCTTGTGATCAGTCAAGACCACCACACGATGTTTAGCACCCTCAAGCCAATGACGCCACTCCTCAAATGCCCACTTCATGGCCAAAAGCTCCCGATTACCCACATCATAATTGCGCTCGGCGGGCGAGAATTTTCTAGAGAAGAAAGCACATGGCTTCATCACCGAGCCATTAGAACTTCTCTGTGACAAAACCGCCCCCGCTCCAATCTCGGAAGCATCAACCTCAACCTGAAAAGGAAGTGAAACATCTGGTTGACACAACACAGGAGCAGAAGAAAACCGGCGCTTAAGTTCCCGAAAGGCCTCCACGGCCGCAGTAGACCAATCAGCAACATCAGCACCCTTTTTAGTCAAATCAGTCAAAGGTTTAACAATACTGGAAAAATTAGCCATGAACCGACGATAAAAATTAGCAAACCCCAAGAACTTCTGAAGGCTCTTAACAGATGTAGGTTGTGTCCAGTCAAAAATAGCCTGAACCTTGACGGGATCCATCTCAATAGTAGAAGGAGAAAAAATGTACCCCCAAAAAGAAATCTTCTGGACTCCGAAGAGACACTTTGAGCCCTTCACAAACAGAGAATTGTCCTGCAGAACCTGAAACACCTTCCTAACCTGTAGAACATGAGACTCCCAGTCATCAGAAAACACCAAAATATCATCCAAATACACAATCATAAACTTATCCAGATATTCCCGGAAAATATTGTGCATAAAGGACTGAAAGACTGACGGAGCATTGGAGAGTCCAAAAGGCATTACCAAATACTCAAAATGGCCCTCAGGCATATTAAATGCGGTTTTCCACTCATCACCCTGTTTTATCCGCACCAGATTATACGCACCGTGAAGATCTATCTTAGTGAACCACCTAGCCCCCTTAATGCGAGCAAACAAATCAGTTAATAATGGCAATGGATACTGATATTTGACTGTAATCTTATTCAGAAGGCGATAATCTATACAAGGCCTCAGGGAACCATCTTTTTTTGCCACGAAAAAAAAACCTGCTCCCAGAGGGGACGAAGATGGACGAATATGTCCCTTTTCCAAGGACTCCTTAATATAATTCCGCATAGCAGTATGCTCTGGCAGTGACAGATTAAATAAACGACCCTTAGGGAACTTACTGCCAGGAATCAATTCTATAGCACAGTCACACTCTCTATGAGGAGGGAGCGAATTGAGCTTAGGCTCCTCAAAAACATCCCTATAGTCAGACAAAAACGCAGGGATCTCAGAAGGAGTAGATGAAGCGATTGAAATCGGAGGTGCATCATCATGAACCCCCTGACATCCCCAGCTTAGCACAGACATTGTTTTTCAGTCCAGGACAGGATTATGAGTTTGTAACCATGGCAGACCAAGCACTAGTACATCATGTAAATTATACAGTACAAGGAAGCGAATCACCTCCTGATGAACGGGAGTCATGCGCATGGTCACTTGTGTCCAATACTGCGGTTTATTCATAGCCAATGGTGTAGAGTCAATTCCCTTCAGAGGAATAGGAACTTCCAGAGGCTCCAGACTAAAACCGCAGCGTTTAGCAAATGACCAATCCATAAGACTCAGGGCAGCGCCCGAATCCACATAGGCATCGACGGAAATGGAAGACAGTGAAAAAATCAGAGTCACAGACAAAATGAACTTAGGCTGCAGAGTATCAATGGCAAAAGATTTATCAACCCTTTTTGTGCGTTTAGAGCATGCTGATATAACATGAGCTGAATCACCACAATAAAAACACAATCCATTTTTCCGCCTATAATTTTGCCGTTCACTTCTGGACTGAATTCTATCACATTGCATAGTCTCAGGTGCCTGTTCAGAAGACACCGCCAACTGGTGCACGGGTTTGCGCTCCCGTAAACGCCGATCAATCTGAATGGCCATAGTCATAGACTCATTCAGACCTGTAGGCATAGGGAACCCCACCATAATATCCTTAATGGCCTCAGAAAGACCATTTCTGAAGTTTGCAGCCAGGGCGCACTCATTCCACTGAGTAAGCACCGACCATTTCCAAAATTTCTGACAATATATTTCCGCTTCATCATGCCCCTGAGAGAGGGCTAATAAAGCCTTTTCAGCCTGAATCTCTAGGTTAGGTTCCTCATAGAGCAATCCCAATGCCAGAAAAAACGCATCCACACTGAGCAATGCAGGATCCCCTGGTGCCAATGCAAATGCCCAATTCTGAGGGTCGCCCCGCAGGAAAGATATGACAATCCTGACCTGTTGAGCAGGGTCTCCAGAGGAGCGAGATTTTAAAGAAAGAAACAATTTACAATTGTTCCTGAAATTCAGGAAGGTAGATCTATCTCCAGAAAAAAACTCTGGAATAGGAATTCTAGGTTCAGACATGGGAGTGTGAACAACAAAATCCTGTATGTTTTGAACTTTTGCCGCGAGATTACTCAGGCTGGAAGCCAAACTCTGGACATCCATGTTAAACAGCTAAGATCAGAGCCATTCAAGGGTTAAGAGGAGGTAAGAAGCAGCTAGACAGCAATTAAGGGCTAGGCAGCAAAACTCTGAAGGGAAAAAAAAAAAAAAAAAAAAAATTCCCTTGAACACTTCTTTTTCTCCTGCTTCAGCCCAAACAATTAACACTTTGTGGGCCGGCTATGCTGTCATGAATCCCCAATGTCTAGGGATAGCACAGGACAAGCAAAGTACAAATAAATGACGGACGAGCTCTAGGGTGATGGAACCTGGGCTGACCGCTGCCCTACGCCTGACAAACGCAACTAGAGATAGCCAGGGAGCGTGCCTACGTTGGTTCTAGACGCCACGCACCAGCCTAAGAGCTAACTAGTACTGCAGAGAAAATAAAGACCTCACTTGCCTCCAGAGGAACGAACCCCAAAAGATATAGTTGCCCCCCACATGTATTGACGGTGAAATGAGAGGAAGGCACACACATAGAGATGATATATATAGCTTTAGCAAATTGAGGCCCGCTGTAAACTAGAAAGCAGAACAATACAAAAGGGGACTGAGCGGTCAGCAAAAAACCCTAATCAAAAAAACCATCCTGAGATTACAAGAACCCATGTGCCAACTCATGGCACATGGGGAAAACCTCAGTCCACTAGATCTACCAGCTAGCATAGAGACATAATAAGCAAGCTGGACAAAAAAACAAACAACTGAAAATCAGCACTTAGCTTATCCTGAAAGATCTGGGAGCAGGTAGGCAGGAACCAAACAGAGCACATCTGAATACATTGATAGCCGGCAAGGGAAATGACAGAAAGGCCAGGTAAAAAAGGAAACACCCAGCCTCTGATGGACAGGTGGAAACCAAAGGCCGCAACCCACCAAAGTCACCCAGTACCAGCAGTAACCACCAGAGGGAGCCCACAAACAGAATCCACAACAGAACTCCTTCAAGATTGTGGGAAGACCATTCCCGAGGACTATCTCTTGAAGCTCATCAAGAGAATGCCAAGAGTGTGCAAAGTAGTCATCAAAGCAAAAGGCGGCTACTTTGAAGAACTCAGAATATAAGACATATTTTCCATTGTTTCACACTTTTTTATTAGGTATATAATTCCACATGTGTTAATTCATAATTTTTATGCCTTCAGTGTGAATGCACAATTTTCATAGTCATGAAAATACAGAAAAATCTTTAAATGAGAAGGTGTGTCCAAACTTTTGGTCTGTACTGTATATATATAGTACTACCACTCAAAAGTTTAGTGTCACCCAAACAATTTTGTGTTTTCCATGAAAACTCATACTTTTATTAATCAATTGCGTAGCAGATGAACTGAACATCAAGTCCAGACATTGTCAAGGTTCGAAAAAAAGATTTTTGCTTGAAATAATAATTTCCTCCTTCAAACTTTGCTTTAGTCAAGAATGCTCCCTTTTGCAGCAATTACAGCATTGCGGACCTTTGGCATTCTAGCAGATAATTTGCTGAGGTAATCTGGAGAAATTTCACCCCATGCATCCAGAAGCTCCTCCCACAAGTTGGTTTGGCTTGATGGGCACTTTTTGCGTACCATGCGGTCAAGCTGCTCCCACAACAGCTCAATGGGGTTGAGATCTGGTGACTGCGCTGGTCACTCCATTACAGATAGAATACCAGCTTCCTGCTTCTTCCCTTAATAGTTCTTGCATAATTTGGAGGCATGCTTTGGGTCATTGTCCTGTTGTAGGATGAAATTGGCACTAATGAAGTGCTGTCCACAGGGTATTGCATGGCATTGCAAAACGGAGTGATAGCCTTCCTTATTCAAAATCCCTTTTACCTTGTACAAATCTCCCACTTTACCAGCACCAAAGCAAACCCAGACCATCACATTGGCATCAGGCAGTATTCCAGCATCTTTTCAGTTGTTCTGCATCTCACCAATGTTTTTCTATGTGATCCAAACACCTCAAACTTGGATTTGTCTGTCCATAACATTTTTTCACAATCTTCCTCTGTCCAATGTCTGTGTTCTATTGCCCATCTTAATATTTTCCTTTTATTAGCCATTCTCAGTTATGGCTTTTTCTTTGCCACTCTGCCCTGAAGGCCTGCATCCCGGAGTCACCTCTTCACTGTAGATGTTGACACTGGCATTTTGTGTGTACTATTTAATCAAGCTGCCAGTTGAGGACCTGTGAGGCATCGATTTCACAAACTACAGACTCTAATGTACTTGTCTTATTGCTCAGTTGTGCAGCGGGGCCTCCCACTTCTCTTTCTACTCTGGTTAGATCCTGTTTGTGCTCTCATCTGAAGGGAGTAGTACACACCATTGTAGGAAATCTTCAGTTTCTTGGCAATTTCTTGCAAGGGAATAGCCTTCATTTCTAAAAACAAGACTGTCGGGTTTTATATGAAAGTTCTTTTTTTCTGGCCATTTTGAGAGTTTAATAGAACCAACAAATATACTGCTCCAGATTCTCAACTAGCTCAAAGGAAGGTCATGTTCTCAGCTGTGCTAACATACTTGCACAAGGGTTTTCAAGGGTATTATAACTATCAATTTGCCTTCTCACACAGTTAGCAAACACAAAGTACCATAAGAACACTGGAGTGATGGTTGTTGGAAATGGGCCTCTATACACCTTTGAAGATATTGCATTACAAACCAGACGTTTGCAGCTAGAATAGTCATTTACCATATTAACAATGTATAGAGTGTATTTCTGAATCATTTGTTAGCTTCATTGGAAAAAATGATGCATTTCTTTCAAAAATAAAGAAATTTTTAAGTGACCTTAACCTTTTGAATGGTAGTGTATATATCTCTTAACCCCTTTACCCCCAAGGGTGGTTTGCATGTTAATGACCAGGCCAAGTTTTACTATTCTGACCACTGTCCTTTATGAGGTTATAACTCTGGAAAGCTTCAATGGATCCTGGTGATTCTGACATTGTTTTCTCATTACATATTGTCCTTCATGATAGTGGTAACATATCTTTGATATGACTTGCATTTATTTGTGAAAAAAACTGAAATTTGGCAAAAATTTTGAAATTTTCCAACTTTGAATTTGCATGCCCTTAAACCACACTAATGTGTCACACAAAATACTTAATAGCTAACATTTCCCACATGTCTACTCTACATCAGCACAATTTTGGAACCAAAATTTTTTTTGTTAGGGAGTTATAAGGGTTAAAAGTTGACCAGTGTTTCTTGTTTTTACAACACCATTTTTTTTTAGGGACCACATCACATTTGAAGTCAAATTGAGGGGTCTATATGATAGAAAATACCCAAAAGTGGCACACCTGAAGGTGCTCAAAACCACATTCAATAAGTTTATTCACCCTTCAGGTGCTTCAAAGGAATTTTTGAAATGTATAAAAAAATGAACATTTAACTTTTTTCAAATTTACTTCAGCTCCAATTTGTTTTATTTTACCAAGGTTAACAGGATAAATTGGACTCCAAACTTTGTTGTGCAATTTGTCCTGAGTAGGTTGATACCCCATATGTGGGGGTAAACCACTGTTTGGGTGCATGGCAGAGCTCAGAAGGGAAGGAGTGCCATTTGACTTTTCAATGCAAAATTGGCTGGAATTGAGATCGTATGCAATGTCTTCTTTGGAGAGCTCATGATGTTCCAGTGGAAACCCCCAACAAGTAACACCATTTTGGAAAGTAGACCCACTAAGGAACTTATCTAGATGTGTTAAGGGGACTTTTAACCCCCAAGTGCTTCACAGAAGTTTATAATGTTGAGACGTAAAAATAAAAAATCATATTTTTTTCACAAAAATGATTTTTTTCGCCCCCAATTTTTTATTTTTGCAAGGATATCAGGATAAATTGGACAGCAAGAGTTGTTGTGCAATTTGTCCTGAATATGCTGATACCCCATATGTCAGAGTAAATCGCTTTTTGGGTGCATGGTAGAGCTTGGAAAGGAAGGAGCACCGTTTGACTTTTTCAACGCAGAATTGGCTGGAATTGAGATCAGACGCCATGTCGCATTTGGAGAGCCCCTGATGTACCTAAAAAGTGGAAACCCCCCGCAAATGACCCCATTTTGGAAACTAGACCACAAAAGAAACTTATCTAGATGTGTGGTGAGCACTTTGAACTTCCACTTGTTTCACAGAAGCATATAATGTAAAGCCGTGAAAATAAAAAAAACATTTTTTTTCACAAAAATAATCTTTTAGCCTGCAATTTTTTATTTTCACAAGACTATCTGGAGAAATTCGACCAAAAATGTTGTTGTTGGGTAATTTTTCCTGAGTACGCTGATAACCCATATGTTGGGGGGAACCACCAATTGGGTGCATGGCAGAGCTCGGAAGGGAAGAATCGCCGTTTTGGAATGCAGACTTTGATGGAATGGACTGCGGGCATCACGTTGCATTGCAGAGCCGCTGATGTACCTAAACAGTAGAAACCCCCCACAAGTGACCCCGTATTGGAAACTATACCCCACATGGAACTTATCTAGATATGTTGTGAGAACTTTGAACCTCCAAGTGTTTCATTAAAATTTATAATGCAGAGCCGTGAAAATAAAAAATCATCATCATTTTGTCACGTTTGGAGAGCCCCTGATGTGCCCAAACAGTGGAACCCCCATTAATAACTCCAACCCTAACCCCAACACACCCCTAACCCTAATTCCAACCCTAATCATAACCCTAACCACACCCCTAACCCCAACACACCCTTTTAGGGCTAGCGGAACGCACCGAGTATAGGTAGGAAGCAACAAGGTACATTTGCAGCCCGGGGTCCACTGTGCATAGATATCTGCTGCAAAGTAATGGCGGATAAACTCTGAGCTCACACATGGGTTAAGCTTCACCCCGTGTGAATTGAAAGAGATCTCTGTTGCCTCACAGAGTCATGCTGTACACAAAAGCTATAGCCTTAACCCCTTCCCGACCTGTGATGCCACGTAGACGTCATGAAAGTCGGTGCCAATCCGTCCCTGCAGTGCCTTTTACCTGCGGATTTTTAAAAAGTGCTGCAGAAAAATCTCACATGAATCTGCACCGTGGGCACATAGCCTTAGGGTTAGGGTTGGAATTAGAGTTAGGGTTGGATTTAGGACTAGGGTTGGAAATAGGGTTAAGATTTGGCTTGTGGTTAGGGTTATGGTTAGGGGTGTGTTGGGGTTAGGGTTGTGGTTAGGGTTGGGATTAGGGTTAGGGGTGTGTTGGGGTTAGGGTTGTGGTTAGGGGTTTGTTGGGGTTAGGGTTGTGGTTAGGGGTTTGTTGGGGTTAGGGTTGTGATTAGGGTTATGGCTAGAGTTGGGATTAGGGTTAGGGGTGTGTTTGGGTTAGTGTTGGAGTTAGAATTGAGGGGTTTCTACTGTTTAGGCACATCAGGGGACTCCAAACGCAACATTGCACCACCATTGATTCCAGCCAATCTTGTGTTAGGACTGGCGGAACGCACCAAGTAAAAGATGTAATAATATTGGTGCGTTCACAGTCCGGGGTCCACCGTGCAGGTGAAAACCCGCTGCTAGCAAATGGCGGCGCTATATGGCGGTGGAAGCGAACCCTGCTAAGCCACAGGTCCGCAATACCGCACAAATGAATGCAAGCAAGGAGTCGGCAAACTCAATCCCAAGACTCAGGGTAGAAGTCCGTACAGACAACTTGCTCACCACACCGCAACTGGGTGTGTAGGTATAGTAAGAGCACCGAAGTGCGAACTGTGCCGTGCTGGCAGACACCACTAGTACCCGGACGTGGGTTAAGAAGCGCACTACTGGCGCGTGGCGCCGCACTGGCGGTCACAGCGATAGACGCTGACTCATGTGTAACACGTGGAGTGTTTAGTCGGGCGCTAGGTAGCAGCCATACACCTTACGCGATCTTTCATACAATAGGGTAGGGGTATTTAATGAACGACTTGCACTCACAACAAACACACGTATACAAATGTACACTAGCGCATGGCCGTGCGGCCATGCGAGCCTTATATAGCTGCAGCAAGTAAAAGACCTTCCTAAAAGGACCAATGAGAGACTGTCATACCAGAGCATGTGACCCTAAATCTCCACTGAGAGATCTTGCCCTGGGCATGCTCAGTGTGTGCAAAGCAAGACTTAGCCTTTGCACTTAAAGGACCATCCTGAAAAGACCAATGGACTTAGCTGCAGTATCTGACCATGTGACCCTCGATCTCCACTGAGAGATCTCACTCAGGGCATGCTCAGAACGAGAAAAGCAGGACTTAGGCCATGTGCACACGTTCAGGATTTTTAGCGTTTTTTTCACGTTTTTTCGCTATAAAAACGTGATAAAAACGCGAAAAAAAACCGCTAACATATGCCTCCTATTATTTACCGTGTATTCCGCATTTTTTGTGCAAATGCTGCGATTTTTTCCGCGAAAAAATCGCATCGCGGAAAAAAAAGCAACATGTTCATTAAAAATGCGGAATTGCGGGGATTCCGCACACCTAGGAGTCCATTGATCTGCTTACTTCCCGCACGGGGCTGTGCACACCATGCGGGAAGTAAGCAGATTATGTGCGGTTGGTACCCAGGGTGGAGGAGAGGAGACTCTCCTCCACGCACTGGGCACCATATAATTGGCCAAAAATAAAAGAATTAAAATAAAAAATAGTCCTATACTCACCTTCGATGTCCCCCGCAGTGTTCCCGCCTCACCGCTGCATGCTGTCGCTTCGGTTCTCATAGCTGGTGTGCGGTGAAGGACCTGTGATGACGTCACTGTCTTGTGATTGGTTGTGACCGCTCATGTGACCGCTCACGTGACCGCTCACATGACCACAACGTCATGAAAGGTCCTGCGCGCACACACCAGCTATAGGAAGAGGAACGGACGCCGCTGAGGAGATCGTCTGGGTGAGTATAAGCATTTTTTTTATTTTTTTATTATTTTTAAACATTCTATCTTTTACTATTGATGCTGCATAGGCTGCATCTATAGTAAAAAGTTGGTCACACTTGTCAAACAGTATGTTTGACAAGTGTGACCAACCTGTCAGTCAGTTTTCCAAGCGATGCTACAGATCGCTTGGAAAACTTTAGCATTCTGCAAGCTAATTACGCTTGCAGAATGCTAAAAAAACCGCGAAAAAAACGGAAAAAAAACGCAAAAAAAAATGCGGATTTCTTGCAGAAAATTTCCGGTTTTCTTCAGGAAATTTCTGCAAGAAATCCGGACGTGTGCACATACCCTTAGTCCCAGAAGCGTCTGTTCGCCGCTGCCCAGCACTGACTTCAATGGCAGAAGCCGGAGAAGCAGAAGTAACTCTTTGTACAGAGTGGGACTGAGCAAGACGCTGGGACCGACGTCTCCGCTGAGCAGACTCCACTGCGGCAGGAGAAGAATGGGAGACCGCAGCAGAGACGGCCCGAGATTCCCCCTGTGCAGAAGCGGGAACTCGACCCCTAACATCTTGCATTCAAAAAGTCAAATGGTGCTCCCTCCCTTTCGAGCCCCGACATGGCCCAAACAGTGGTTTACCCCCACATATGGGGTACCAGCATACTCAGGACAAATTGGGGTCCAATTTCTCCTGTTACCCTTGTGAAAATAAAAAATTGCTTGCTAAAACATCATTTTTGAGGAAAGAAAAATGATTTTTTATTTTCACGGCTCTGCGTTGTAAACTTCTGTGAAGCACTTGGGGGTTCAAAGTGCTCACCACATATCTAGATAAGTTCCATGGGGGGTCTAGTTTCCAAAATGGGGTCACTTGTGGGGGGGTTTCTACTGTTCAGGCACATCGGGGCTCTGCAAACGTAACATGATGCCCGCAGACCATTCCATCAAAGTCTGCATTCCAAAATGTCACTACTTCCCTTCCGAGCCCCGACGTGTACCCAAAAAGTGGTTTCCCCCCACATATGGGGAATCAGCGTACTCAGGACAAACTGGACAACAAGTTTTGGGGTCCAATTTCTCCAGTTACCCTTGTGAAAATAAAAAAATTGCGGACTAAAAAATCATTTTTGAGGAAAGAAAAATTATTTTTTATTTTCATGGCTCTGTGTTATAAACTTCTGTGAAGCACTTGGGGGTTCAAAGTGCTCAACACATATCTAGATAAGTTCCTTGGGGGGTCTAGTTTCCAAAAAAGAGTCACTTGTGGGGGGTTTCTACTGTTTAGGCACATCAGGGGCTCTGCAAGCGTAACATGATGCCCGCAGACCATTCCATCAAAGTCTGCATTCCAAAATGTCACTACTTCCCTTCCGAGCCCCGACGTGTACCCAAACAGTGGTTCCCCCCCACATATGGGGTATCAGCGTACTCAGGACAAACTGGACAACAAGTCCAAGAGATTGCCCAACACATTTTAGGATCCATTTTATCCTTTTGCCCATGTGAAAATGAACAAATTGAGGCTAAAATAAATTTTTTTTGAAAAGAAGTACTTTTTCATTTTTACGGATCAATTTGTGAAGCACCTGGGGTTCAAAGTGCTCACTATGCATCAAGATAAGTTCCTTGGGGGGTCTAGTTTCCAAAATGGGGTCACTTGTGGGGGAGCTCCAATGTTTAGGCACACAGGGGCTCTCCAAACGCGACATGGTGTCTGCTAAAGATGGAGATAATTTTTCATTCAAAAAGTCAAATGGCGCTCCTTCCCTTCCGAGCCCTGTTCTGCGCCCAAACAGTGGTTCCCCCCCACATATGGGGTATCGGCGTACTCAGGACAAATAGTACAATAAGATTTGGGGTCCAGGGGTTCTCTTTTTACCCTTTGGAAAATAAAAAAATTGTTGCTAATATATCATTTTTGTGACTAAAAAGTTAAATGTTCATTTTTTCCTTCCATGTTGTTTTTGCTGCTGTGAAGCACCTGAAGGGTTGATAAACGTCTTGAATGTGGTTTTGAGCACCTTGAGGGGTGCAGCTTTTTTAGAATGGTGTCACTTTTGGGTATTTTCAGCCATATAGACCCCTCAAACTGACTTCAAATGTGAGGTGGTCCCTAAAAAAAATGGTTTTGTAAATTTCGTTGTAAAAATGAGAAATCGCTGGTCAAATTTTAACCCTTATAACTTCCTAGCAAAAAAAAAAAAATTGTTTCCAAAATTGCGCTGATGACATGTGGGTAATGTTATTTATTAACTATTTTGTGTCACATAACTCTCTCGTTTAACAGAATAAAAATTAGAAATTAAAAAATTGTGAAATTTTCAAAATTTTTGCCAAATTTCCATTTTTTTCACAAATAAACGAAAAAATTATCGAACTAAATTTACCAGTAACGTGAAGGCCAATATGTCACGAAAAAACAATCTCAGATCCGCTAGGATCCGTTGAAGCATTCCTGAGTTATTACCTCATAAAGGGACACTGGTCAGAATTGCAAAAAACGGCCAGGTCATTAAGGTCAAAATAGGCTGGGTCATGAAGGGGTTAACTAGGGTTGTGCTTGCAAGCTAGCCAATGGCTAATTGCCCCCACTGACGCTAACTGCCTGCCTGAGTGTACAGTCCCAGTGCTACAGTCTCACACCACATGTATAAAGAGTGGTATAGTATCCACTGGCCTAAGCCATACACATTTGATAATACTAGAGCATGGCTGTGCAGCCATGCAAATGTTTTATAGTTGTAGCTCTTCAGGACCTTCCTGGATAACCAATAGGAGCTTCTACAGGGCCTGAGCATGTGACCCCCGACCTCCAATGAGAGGTCCTCCTGTGGGTATGCTCAGTGTGTGCAAAGCATCTCGCTGCTGACTAGTGCTGGCTACAAAAGCAGAGCCTGGAAAGGCAGCAGTAACCCTTTGCACATCAGGCTGAGCGGGACGCTGAGACCGACGTCTCCGCTGAGCAGGCTCCACTGCGGCTGATGTAGAATGGGAGACCGCAGCAGACATGGTTCGATATTCCCCTGTGCAGTGGCAGGAACCCGACACCTAACACACCCCTAACCCTAATCCCAACCCTAACCATAACCCTAACCACACCCCTAACCCTGACACAGTTCTAGCCCTAATCCCAACCGTAAATGTGATCCCAACCAAAACCCTAACTCTAACTTTTGCCCCAACCATATCCCTAATTTTAGCCCTAACCCTAACGGGAAAATGGAAATAAATACATTTTTTTATTTAATTATTTTTCCCTAACTAAGTGGGTGATAAAGGAGGGTTTGATTTACAATTTATAATGGGGTATGTATAGCGGGTTCTCATGTTTGGCAGCTGTCACATGCTAAAAGATGCTTTTAATTGCAAAAAATAGTTTTTGCATCACCACATTTTGAGAGCTATAATTTTTCTATATTTTGGCCCACAGAGTCATCTGAGGTCTTGTTTTTTTGCGGGACGAGTTGACTTTTTATTGGTACGATTTTCGGGCACATGACATTCTTTGATCGCTTTTTATTATGATTTTTGTTAGGCAAAATGAACAAAAACCAGCAATTCATGAATTTGTTTTGGGAAGGGGGCATTTATACTGTTCCGCGTGTGGTAAAATTGATAAGGTAGTTTTATTCTTCGGGTCAGTACGATAACAGTGATACCTTATTTATATCAATTTTTTTATGTTTTTGCGCTTTTATACAATAAAAACTATTTTACATAAAAAATAATTTGTTTTTGCATCGCTTTATTCTGAGAGCTATAACTTTTTTTATTTTTTTGCTGATGATGCTGCATGGTGGCTCCTTTTTGCCAGACAAGATGACATTTTCAGGAGTAACACGGGCGGCATGGTGGTTCAGTGGTTAGCACTGCAGCGCTGGAGTCCTGGGTTCAAATCCCACCAAGGACAACCTCTGCAAGGAGTTTGTATGTTCTCCCCGTGTTTCCTCCAGGTACTCCGTTTTCCTGCCACATTCCAAAGACATACTGATAGTGAATTTAGATTGTGATTTAGATTTAGACAGCGATGATAATGTGTGCAAACTGTAAAGCGCTGTGGAATATGTTAGTGCTATATAAAAATAAAGATTATTATTATATCTGTCTTTTTGATTGTGTGTTATTCCACTTTTCCTTCGGCGGTATGATGATAAATCATTGTTTTTTGCCTCATTTTTTTATTTATTTTTTTACGGTGTTCACTGAAGGGGTTAACCAGTGGGACAGATTTATAGGTCGGGTCGTTACGGATTATTTCTTCACAGTATTTTTAACTTTTTTTTTTACTTTTTTACATTGTCCCAGGGTGGGACATCACTGTATAAAGTGAGATTGCTGATCTGACAATTTGCACAGCACTGTGTCAGATCAGCGATCTGACAGGCAGTGAAAGAGACTTGCTGGTGCCTGCTCTCAGCAGGCACTGAGAAGCCACCTCCCTGCAGGACCCAGAAGGACCCCGCAGCCATCTTGGATCCGGGGGTCTCCATGGAAACCCTCAGGACAACGTCATCACATCGCCTTGTTCTGAGTGTCTGAGGGAAGCTCGCAGGGAGCCCCCTCCCTGCGCGATGCTTCTCTACTCCCTTGGAACGCTACGATCTTGTTCGATTGCAGTGTTCTGGGGGTTAAAGTGTCGGGAGCAGTCCGAGACCCCCCACAGGCCGCCCCGGAGCATGAGAAACTCATTAACTCAAAACTGAAAATAAATATTAAATAACAAACACAAGACGGATTACATCAACCAAGGTACATTTTAATCAGTACAAAGGCGCTGACTTGACATGGTCTGTAGGTTTCTATGCTCAATCAGCCTGATAGGTTTCCTTTAAGAAGGCATCGGTACATTAAAGCATAGCGAGACATAGCATTTCATAGTTTTCAACTTCTCATAATCATTATGCTTCCTCCACATAGAAGCAATGGGAGAACCTTTTCTCATTATTGCTGACTTATAATGAGGGACTTTGGGAAAAGTTGATAACACAAAAATGTAATATGGCAAAAAAGCAGAAGAAAAGCTTTGTACACAAAGTAGTGTCTGCTGTTCTGCTGTGATA
Source organism: Ranitomeya variabilis (assembly GCF_051348905.1). Taxonomy (NCBI): domain Eukaryota; kingdom Metazoa; phylum Chordata; class Amphibia; order Anura; family Dendrobatidae; genus Ranitomeya; species Ranitomeya variabilis. The sequence goes on from NC_135237.1 coordinate 184,174,691, forward strand.
GCATCCATGCAATTGTGCCCATAACATATAGTTGTCAATGTGGGCACTAGAACAGTGATTTAATTAGGTTTTCTGGCCCCCAGGGCAAGAATTAAATTTGCCCTCACTCCCCCAAGTACTTATGCGATTTGCATACTTACATGTACCGATAAGCTGCTCCTCTTAGTTCTCTCAATGTTCAGTGAAAAATTGAAAGAAGCAGGAAGAGATCTAATTGTCACGTAACCGTAAGTTTGAAAAGCACATATGAGTGAAGTGGCCGTGTGATGACTGTTAGAACAAGCAGAGATGAATACTGATATTGAGGATATTACCCGCTGTTAGAATTAGCATGCTACAGTGCTTTATGTTATAATTAAAGGGCTTGTCCAGGTTGGAGATAAATGTCTGCAGTCACTCTATGTGACTGCGGGCTTCTGAATTCTCACAGTGCATACATTGTGCACTTTTAGGATGCTCCCTTGCACAAGTATGCGATTTATATTCTTCTGGCCACATTCAGGCTAGACTAGTCCTGGCTCCCTCAGTTTATTTTCATTAAGTGAAGTCAAGCATGCCTAGTTGGCACGTGACAGCATGTATGCAAGACGCAGACACGAGAGAATCCTAACAGCGTGCAGTGTGCACTGTGAGAATTCTGAAGTCTGCAGACTCATCACAAACTTGGACCTAACTTAAATAAAAATATGAGGATTAGTCAGTATCACAAAAAAACATTAACATCCAGGTACTTGATAGATGATGTTAACTCATTATGCCTTTTCACATCCACAGCTCTCTGCAGTCTTCCATTTCTCCAGTGTTCTGCAGCACATCCCCAACACGATGCCCTTAACGACCGCTGATATGCCTTTTAATGCTGGCAGTTAAGGGTACTTAATCCTCATCGCCGCTTTTTAACTGTGCTGAGAAATAAGGTTATAGCGCCCACCAACATCAGAAAATCTCCAGGGTCTCAGCTACCATGGGCAGCCGTGACCCCAGAGAACATGATTCGGGTTGATTTTTACCATCCCCAGTCTCATGATCACCGTTATTCAAGGAATAACGGCAATTACAAATAAAAACTAAAGTCGATTTCCCATTCATTTCTTTCTTCGCTGATATGATCTAGCATACCAGAGGAGAGATAAATGGCATCCCCTGAGCCACCCCCCAATACCTCCGGTATCCCTGGACCATACAGGACTGTCACCCGGCTATCGGCTTGTTCTTCTGGGAACAAAATGGTGAGCGCAAGTGCAGTGCACCCGCCGAGGTCTGCCGGCCAGCACCCGGCAGGAATAGGAGATATTTCCTATTGGTTCATTTTGATCACTGTGATAGACCCTATCAAAGTGATCAAAATAAAAAAAATAGTAAATCAAATCCCCCTTATCACCTCCTTAGTTAAGTAAAAATAATAAAATAAAATAAATGTATTTATTTACATTTTTCCATTAGGGTTAGGGTTTGGGCTAGGGTTAGGTTTGGGGTTGGGTTAGAGCTAGGGTTAGGGTTTGGGCTAGGGTTAGGGTTGGGTCTAGGGTTGGGGGTAGAGCTAGGGTTAGGGTTGGGGCCAGGGTTAGGGTTGGGGTTAGAACTAGGGTTAAGATTGGGTTAGGGTTAGGGTTGGGAACTGGATTGGTTGCTGCTTGAGAATTCTCAATATATGTCATTATTTCAATTAACGGATTTTATTGTGACTGTGTCTTTTTTACAATTTAACTATGGGGTTAGTAACGGGAGTGTCTTATAGACACCTCTCCATTACTAACCTGTGGGCTTCATATTAGCGGCCATAAAACAGCTGGCATCAACCCCACAAATATCACTTCACTTGCCACTACACCAGTACAAGTGGGAAGAGTCGGGCAAGGCACCAGGATTGGTGCATCTTATAGAAGATTCTTTTCTGGGGCAGCTGTGGGCTGCTATTTTTAGGTTGGGGGGTCAATATCTTCCAGTCCCCAGCTGTTTCCTTTAGCTTTCCTGAATGTAAAAAATGGGGGGCGACCAATTTTTTTAATTATTTATTTAAATAGTTTTTTTTTAAACAATGTGGGACCCCTCAGTTCTTGATAACCAGCCATGATAAAGCTGACAGCTATGAGATGCAACCCTCAGCTGTCAGTTTTGCCTGTGCAGGTTATCAAAAATAAAAGTGACTCCACATCATTTAAAAAAAACCAAAATTATTAATAGCACAAGTGCTGGTTGATTAATGCTCCCGTCAGAGGCACCTGCTTTCGCTGTTATCAGCCACAGCGTTCATAGGTTAATGGGAGTAGTACTCTCTCATCAGCCAACACCTGTGACTGGAGGTAACCTTTTTACTACCAGTCACAGCTGCTGGCTCACGCTGTCATTGGACAATGTGGCAACCACAGCTCTCTGACCGGCGGTAATGATCTTACTGCTGTAATACAGATGATAGCATGGGAAACACTCAATGTTTGAGCTGCTGAACCCAAACAATAATGTGGAGTTCGTGAAAAAGTTCATGTTCGGGGTCCGTGCCCGAATACTAGATGTTCTGCACGTGCACAGACTCTTAACTTTACTGTTCGGGTTTGCCCATATTTACTCTTTAGCAAAAACAAGCAATACTGAAGGTGTACACACCTACAGACACAGACATTGAATTATTCAAATGGTCTCCTATCTGCCATACCACGCCCACGATGTGGGAATATGTGAGCAGCCAGTCTCACCCAACTCTTTGACTGCTTGTAAACCTAGCCCTGATATGCCCTATTAATTATTTCAGCACTATACATGCTGGAACCTGCATTCTCCGGTTTATATCACTGAGGCTACCAGCCTCAATGATACCTATCTCCCATCAATGACCTGTACAGAAGTCATCTTACATACCCCCCACTGCCTGAAGCCAGGTGACATGGCACCTTCCAACATCAAACAGTGTACACTTAACAGAGCATCAGCATAGCCATTTAGTTTCCCAATCCTATGCTCTACATGGAATCTAAAATCCTGTAGTGCTAGGAGCCATCTGGTCACACGGGCATTGTTCCCCTTCTTCTCCCACTTCCACTTCAGCGGGGAATGGCCTGACACTAGCCTGATGGCCAAACATTGTTTTTCCACTATGGAGCAGTTCTCAAAGTACAACCATTTTTGACTTAGATACATTATGGGGTGCCCTTCCCCATTTACCTCTTGTGATAAGACAATGCCCAGTCCAACATCTGATGTGTCTGTCTGGACCACGAACTTCTCAGAGAAGTCCGGTTCCACAACACTGGCTATTTACCCAGGGATAGCTTCAGCTCCTGAAAGACTGTCTCAGCTTCCAAAGACTACTTAATCATAGCCTACTTTGTCTGTCCCTTTAAGGAGGTCTGTCAAATGGGCGGCTATCATGTCGAAGTTAGGGACAAACCGACGTTAGCCCAAGTTTTTAGCTTCTTCGATGCCCATGGCACATTTCTTTAGGTCTATGGAAAACCCCGCATTCTGTAGAGCATCAAGTATCACTTGGACTTTGCTCAGATGGCTTCCCCAATCCTGGCTGAAGATCACAATGTCATCTAGGTAGGCTACTGCATACTTTTTTGTGGGGAGCTAGGATTTGGTCCATGGCTTTCTGGAAGGTGGCCAGAGCTTCTTGCAACCCAAATGAAATCCTTGTGTACTGAAAACAACCATCTGGCATTGAAATGACCGTCTTCTCCTTGGTATCTTGAGACATGGGATTTTGCCAATACCCTTTTGTGAGGTAAAGGGTGGTAATTTACTAGACCAGCCCTAGTATTTAGATTAGTTTATTGACACGTGGCATTCGATGTGTATCGAACTTAGAGACCTCATTCAGCTTACTATAGTGATTGAAAAATGCTTAGAATTGAGAGTCCAATTCTAAACATTTTTCTATCTACTGGCTAACACGGTACCAAGATATATTTCTTTCCTGTATAGTGATTGAAAAACCACCATTCTATATCTAGTTTAGGCAATCTATATCTAGTTTAGGCAATAAGAATATAGCACTGGACCAGCCATTCTTGGACTCTTCATTGACTCCCAGGCTCAGCATCTGCTTCACTTTTTCAAGATCACCTCTCGGCAGGCTTCAAATCTGATATGGCTTTAAGTTCACCTGAACATGACTTGACTATGACTTGACTACAACCAGCCAATTCTTAAAACAGGTCACTGTTCCCATGTAGCAACACTGCACTGCAGCTTTTGGGCATATGACAGTGACTCTGCCACCTTGACCTCCTTACGATGGCTTCAGACTTGACCACCAAACATGGAGCTTCCACACACTCCCTATCTTGCCACAGCTTAATCAGACTTATGTGGAACACCTGGTTGGGCTTTCTTATCCCTGGTTGGTGGGCTTTATAGTTTACATCGTAAAACTTGCTTACTACTTTATAGGGGCACTGTCTCTTAGCCAGAAATTTGCTTTCCACTGTAGGCACCAGCACCAGTACCCAATCCCCAGGGTTAAAGTGTCTCACCCTTGCCGATCTATTGTACACCCTCGACTGTGTCTCTTGTGCTTTGAGGAGGTGTTCTTCGACATGGGGTATCACCTCAGCAATTCTCTCTTACATCTATTCAATTACACTCTTGTTGGGTGTAGACTCTGCCTCTAAGGTCTCCTCGCTACATGCAGGAGTCCACTGGGTGTCGGCCATACAATAGTTGAAAAGAGGAGAAATCAGTAAAGGCCTGTGGGACTTTGATGGGGAACAAAAGGTACGGCCGTAGACAGTGACAGTCTCACCCAGCATTTTCTATGACCTTCTGCAATATGGCCTTCAAGGTTTTATTAAACCTCTCTACCAAACCATCCATCTGTGGATGGTAGACTGGGGTCCTGAGCTATGTGATTTGCAGAGATTTGCACAACTTTCTCATCAAATTTGACATGAATGGAGTTCCTTGGTCTGTTAGAATCACCTTAGGCAACCCCGTTGAAAAAGATATGGACCAACTCCTGAGAGATACACTTAGTAGAGGAGTTTCTTAGTAGTATGGCCTCCAGATACCATATAGCATAGTCCAGGACCACCAGGATATACTGATGCTTTCTGGCAGACTTGACTAGTGGTACCGCTAGATACATAGCTATGCAATCAAATGGAACCTCAATGATGGGCAACGGCACAAAGGGGCTATGTAAGTAAGGTCAGCTGGCAGGTGGGACAGGAACTACAGTAATTCAGGATTTCTCAGGACAACATGGGCCAAGTCTAACGTTTTGCATCTGTACCGCCCTGGCACCAGTAACTGTTTGATCACCTCACCTCTTTGCTTGGTGACCCGCTATAGTAAATCCTCCTGCACATCAAAACATGAATATTGGGTGTCAACCCCAGCTCTTGAGCAACACCATTAAGTACAGTTATATTAGGCCCAGTGGTGCATCCTTGCACCCTGACAGTCAGAGTCACTCCTAAGCACACCAAGATCTCAGTTTTCAACTTGATGGACTCTTTTGCGTGCTGCAAGGCCAGATCATAATAGACCTTCTTATGTTACCCTGTTAGATATGGCGCCAGAACTTCCAACCACTGCTCCGGAGGCAGTTTCTCCCATTCTGCTACCATTTAAAAAACTGTCAGGAACGCCTCGACATCATCACTGTCATCACCATCATCACCATGCTGTATTTTTTGAAAGAATCCGCCAAACCGGGCACATGACGTCAGAGTTTAATTGTGTCACAGGGATGAGCGCGGCTGCGAGTCTACTTTACACATTTCAATGTAAAAACAGATTTCAATATAAAATCCAATTCCCATATACATTTCAATATAAATACAGATTCCAATGGAACAAATAAAAAAAACCTAATGATAAAACATGACATCTAAAACAATAATAATAATAATAATAATAATAATAATAATAATAAATAAAAGTGTGCTAAGCAAAAAAATAAAATTCGAACTAATGACAGAACTGTGTTTGCAGAATGTGACAAACCTAGGATAATGTTGTGTGTCACTGCTGAGTATTTGGACCCAGTAAGTGAATGAAGTGACTGGCACTCACTAAATGAGATTCAAACTACTAAAAATACTGCACTTGTGGGCTCTAATGACATTACTTCCATAGTTTTTCCATAGCGTGCAAATGCTTCTCAGGTGTTTGCATTCCTTTTTTTCACTGATAATTCCTTTTGATTAGATACATGTACCTCATTTATTACACATTTATATACTCATGATTCCTTTGAATTCATCTGCATGTTCTTATGAATATAATGCAGGTGGCATTCCACTCTGCACACTGTTCTAATCTATTACACTCTACAGGACTGTTCCTTTTTTCCACGCACTGTGTCCACACACATTGCAGTGGCTCTCAGCAATATCCCGAGTCTTTAGAGTTTGCAAGTGCAGCCTCTTTCATGAACCTTGGTCTACCTCTTGACCGGTATCTGTGCAGCAGCTGTTTTACATGCTTGTTGCGTGTTGCTTTCAGCAACCTAACAAGGTGAGTGCAACTTTCTTCCTTTTGACACCTCATTGTCATCAGATAAGACCCTATTGCGATTTATACCTTCCCAGTTTTTTCCTCATTCAGGCTGTTTTGTTAAAACTTCATAAACCGCTTAGCATAACCAAACAAATAGATAGCCTTTTCTGGCACATAGTGAAAGCAGAAAGTAAAAAGTCCATACAGTAGTGTGGGTTCGCCCACTCAGATTAGTGTCCAGTTGTTTAGCAAACACAAGCAATACTGAAGGTCTACACACCTCCAGACACAGAATCTGGTCTCCTTTTTATGTGCCGTACCACGCCCCCCGTAGTAGGGATATGTGAGAAACCAGGCCCACCAATCTCTTTGACCGCTCGTAAACATGGCTCTGATACGCCTATTAACACTCTCACTACTAGAAGTACTGGAGCCTGTTTTCACGTGCTTACATCACAGAGGCTACCAATCTTGATGATACATATCTCCCCTCAAGGACCTGTCTGGCAGCCATCTTACTGTATCTATAACTACACAACACTAAAATAGTAATGCTAATAAGAATTACCTAGATGAATTGTTAATAAGAATTATCTTTGCAGGACTAATTGTGTTAACTTTAATTGTATCTAAATTAAGTAGCATAGGGCAGTACGGATGCTTTGAAATGCAAAATCTACATGACAGATGATCCTCAATAATTAATATGTGAAATTACATGTCCAGAACAGAGAAGGGCATATAAAAGTTTTATCAATTCACAAATTAATAATTTTAGAGCAGCTGGAAAATACATAACAAAATTAAATTAGATTCTTACAGATTGTTGTGTTCATATTGTTCTTGGATCTAACTGAAAAGTTGGTCCATCATATAACAGTACTCAAGATAAAGTCATCAGTGCGTTGGTGTAATTCACTGAATTAATATTGGTGAATGATAAATTATAATATTTATTCATTTGCTGTTCAATTATTTTTGTTGCAAACCACTGGATATAACTAAAATGATTAAAGTGTATTTACATTAACCCTTAGTCCATAGAACCAAATTTCTGATATTCTGATATTTCTGTGACCCCTGCTAAGTTTTATATAGCTTTGAATGGGCTCTGCTAATTAAAGAGTATATTTCTCAGAACTCTGCATAGTCAGCAAAAATAATTCTACCTGAACACGCTTTGTCACCCTTCTTTCAGAGTGACACATCAGGAAACATAAGGATATTCATTTAAGCTGAATTTTATAGATCAGTGAATTGATTCATATAGGATCGAGTTCAGGCCAAATTTCCTGAAATTCACACTTTCACGTAAATTTGAGATTTTATATACAGTTTGAAACAAGACTTGCTTGGCACAATTTTTCACAGTTGAGAAGCATCAGAGACCAGGCAAGCCTATATATATATATATATATATATATATATATATATATATATATAGTACAGACCAGACCAAAAGTTTGGACACACCTTCTCATTTAACGATTTTTCTGTATTTTCAAGACTATGAAAATTGTAACTTCACACTGAAGGCGTCAAAACTATGAATTAACACATGTGGAATTATACACTTAACAAAAAGGTGTGGAACAACTGAAAATATGTCCTATATTCTAGGTTCTTCAAAGTAGCCACCTTTTGCTTTGATGGCTGCTTTGCACACTCTTGGCATTCTCTTGAGCATTCTCTTGATGAGCTTCAAGAGGTAGTCACCGGAAATGGTTTTCACTTCACAGGTGTGCCCTGTCAGGTTTAATAAGTGGGATTAATTGCCTTATAAATGGTGTTGGGACCATCAGTTGTGTTGAGCAGAAGTCTGATGGATACACAGCTGATAGTTCTACTGAATAGACTGTTAGAATTTGTATTATGGCAAGAAAAAAAGCAGCTAAGTAAAGAAAAACGAGTGGCCATCATTACTTTAAGAAATGAAGGTCAGTCAGTCTGAAAAATTGGGAAAACTTTGAAAGTGCAGTTGCAAAAACCATCAAGCGCTACAAAGAAACTGGCTCACATGAGGACCGCCCCAGGAAAGGAAGACCAAGAGTCACCTCTGCTTCTGAGGATAAGTTAATCCGAGTCACCAGCCTCAGAAATCACAAGTTAACAGCAGCTCAGATTAGAGACCAGGTCAATGCCACACAGAGTTCTAGCAGCAGACACATCTCTACAACAACTGTTACGAGGAGACTTTGGTCAGCAGGCCTTCATGGTAAAATAGCTGCTAGGAAACCACTTCGAAGGACAGGCAACAAGCATAAGAGACTTGTTTGGGATAAAGAACACAAGGAATGGACTTTAGACCAGTGGAAATCTGTGCGTTGGTCTGATGAGTCCAAATTTGAGATCTTTGGTTGCTACAACCGTGCCTGTGCGACGCAGAAAAGGTGAACAGATAGACTTTACATGCCTGGTTCCCACCGTGAAGTATGGAGGAGGTGTAATGGTGTGGGGGTGATTTGCTGCTTACACTGTTGGGGATTTATTAAAAATTGAAGGCATACTGAACTAGCATGGCTACCACAGCATCTTGCAGCAGCATGCTATTCATCCGGTTTGCATTTAGTTGGACCATCATTTATTTTTCAACAGGACAATGATCCCAAACACACCTCCAGGCTATGTAAGGGCTATTTATCCAAGAAGGAGAGTGATGGAGTGCTATGCCAGATGACCTGGCCTCCACAGTCACCAGACCTGAACCCAATCGAGATGGTTTGGGGTGAGCTGGTCCGCAGAGTGAAGGCAAAAGGGCCAACAAGTGCTAAGCATCTCTGGGAACGCCTTCAAGATTGTTGGAAGACCATTCCCGGTGACTACCTCTTGAAGCTCATCAAGAGAATACCAAGAGTGTGCAAAGCAGTCATCAAAGCAAAAGGTGGCTACTTTGAAGAACCTAGAATATAAGACATATTTTCAGTTGTTTCACACTTTTTTGTTAAGTATATAATTCCACATGTGTTAATTCATAGTTTTGATGCCTTCAGTGTGAATTTACAATTTTCATAGTCAAGAAAATACAGAAAAATCTTTAAATGAGAAGGTGTGTCCAAACTTTTGGTCTGTACTGTACATATACAGTGGGGCAAAAATGTATTTAGTCAGTCAGCAATAGTGCAAGTTCCACCCCTTAAAAAGATGAGAGGCGTCTGTAATTTACATCATAGGTAGACCTCAACTATGGGAGACAAACTGAGAGAAAAAAATCCAGAAAATCACATTTTCTTTTTTTTTAATCATTTTATTTGCATATTATGGTGGAAAATAAGTATTTGGTCAGAAACAAAATTTCATCTCAATACTTTGTAATATATCCTTTGTTGGCAATGACAGAGGTCAAACGTTTTCTGTAAGTCTTCACAAGGTTGCCACACACTGTTGTTGGTATGTTGGCCCATTCCTCCATGCAGATCTCCTCTAGAGCAGTGATGTTTTTGGCTTTTCGCTTGGCAACACGGACTTTCAACTCCCTCCAAAGGTTTTCTATAGGGTTGAGATCTGGAGACTGGCTAGGCCACTCCAGGACCTTGAAATGCTTCTTACGAAGCTACTCCTTCGTTGCCCTGGCGGTGTGCTTTGGATCATTGTCATGTTGAAAGACCCAGCCACGTTTCATCTTCAATGCCCTTGCTGATGGAAGGAGGTTTGCACTCAAAATCTCACGATACATGGCCCCATTCATTCTTTCATGTACCCGGATCAGTCGTCCTGGCCCCTTTGCAGAGAAACAGCCCCAAAGCATGAGGTTTCCACCACCATGCTTTACAGTAGGTATGGTGTTGGATGGATGCAACTCATTATTCTTTTTCCTCCAAACACGACAAGTTGTGTTTCTACCAAACAGTTCCAGTTTGGTTTCATCAGACCTTAGGGCATTCTCCCAAAACTCCTCTGGATCATCCAAATGCTCTCTAGCAAACTTCAGACGGGCCCGGACATGTACTGGCTTAAGCAGTGGGACACGTCTGGCACTGCAGGATCTGAGTCCATGGTGGCGTAGTGTGTTACTTATGGTAGGCCTTGTTACATTGGTCCCAGCTCTCTGCAGTTCATTCACTAGGTCTCCCCGCGTGGTTCTGGGATTTTTGCTCACCGTTCTTGTGATCATTCTGACCCCACGGGGTGGGATTTTGCGTGGAGCCCCAGATCGAGGGAGATTATCAGTGGTCTTGAATGTCTTCCATTTTCTAATTATTGCTCCCACTGTGGATTTCTTCACTCCAAGCTGGTTGGCTATTGCAGATTCAGTCTTCCCAGCCTGGTGCAGGGCTACAATTTTGTTTCTGGTGTCCTTTGACAGCTCTTTGGTCTTCACCATAGTGGAGTTTGGAGTCAGACTGTTTGAGGGTGTGCACAGGTGTCTTTTTATACTGATAACAAGTTTAAACAGGTGCCATTACTACAGGTAATGAGTGGAGGAAAGAGGAGACTCTTAAAGAAGAAGTTACAGGTCTGTGAGAGCCAGAAATCTTGATTGTTTTTTTCTGACCAAATACTTATTTTCCACCATAATATGCAAATAAAATGATAAAAAAACAGAAAATGTGATTTTCTGGATTTTTTTTTCTCAGTTTGTCTCCCATAGTTGAGGTCTACCTATGATGTAAATTACAGACGCCTCTCATCTTTTTAAGTGGTGGAACTTGCACTATTGCTGACTGACTAAATACTTTTTTGCCCCACTTTATATATATATATATATATATATATATATATATATATATATATATATACACATACATACATACTAGCTGAAGAGCCCGGCGTTGCCCGGGCATAGTAATTAACTGTTAACTAACTGTGGTTAGTTATAGCAAATTATATTGATTATCCTCCATCCCATAGTTTCGTGCCCATATACCCATCACACATATCCTCCATCTCATAGTCCCGTGCCATATATCCATCATACACTGCTCAAAAAAAAGGGAACACTTAAACAACAGAATATTGTTCTGTTTTACTCCAAGTAAATCAAACTTCTGTGAAATCAAACTGTCCACTTAGGAAGCAACACTGTTTGACAATCAATTTCACATGCTGTTGTGCAAATGCAATAGACAACAGATGGAAATTATTGGTAATTATCAAGACACACTCAATAAAGGAGTGGTTCTGTATGTGGGGACCACAGACCACATCTCAGTACCAATGCTTTCTGGCTGATGTTTTGGTCACTTTTGAATGTTGGTTGTGCTTTCACACTCGTGGTAGCATGAGACGGACTCTAGAACCCACACAAGTGGCTCAGGTAGTGCAGCTCATCCAGGATGGCACATCAATGTGAGCTGTGGCAAGAAGGTTTACTGTGTCTGTCAGCATAGTGTCCAGAGGCTGGAGGCGCTACCAGAAGACAGGCAAGTACACCAGGAGATGTGGAGCGGGGCAAAGGAGGGCAACAACCCAACTGCAGGACCGCTACCTCAGCCTTTCTGCAAGGAGGAACAGGAGGAACACTGCCAGAGCCCTGCAAAATGACCTCCAGCAGGCTACAAATGTGCATGTGTCTGCAAAAATGGTTAGAAACTGACTCCATAAGGATGGTCTGAGTTCCGGATGTCCACAGATGGGGTTTTTGCTCACAGTCCAACACCGTGCAGGACGCTTGGTATTTGCCAAAGAACACAAGAATTGGCAAATTTGCCACTGGCACCCTGTGCTCTTCACAGATGAAAGCTGGTTCACACTGAGCACATGTGACAGACGTGATAGAGTCTGGAGACGCCGTGGAGAGCAATCTGCTGCCTGCAACATCCTTCAGCGTGACCTGTTTGGCAGAGGGTCAGTAATAGTGTGGGGTGGCATTTCTTTGGAGGGCCGCACAGCCCTCCATGTGCTCGCCAGAGGTAGCCTGACTGCCATTAGGTACCGAGATGAGATCATCAGACTCCTTGGGAGACCATATGCTGGTGCGGCTGGCCCTGGGTTCATCCTAATGCAGGGCAATGTCAGACCTCATGTGGCTGGAGTGTGTCAGCAGTTCCTGCAAGATGAAGGCATTGAAGCTATAAACTGGCCCGCCCATTCCCCAGGCCTGAATCCAATTGAACACATCTGGGACATCATGTCTTGCACCATCCACCAACATTACGTTGCACCACAGACTGTGCAGGAGTTGGCAGATGCTTTAGTCCAGGTCTGAGAGGAGATCCCTCAGGAGACCATCCACCGCCTCATCAGGAGCATGCCCAGGCATTGTATGGAGGTCATACAGGCACATGGAGGCCACACACTACTGAGCATCATTTCCTTGTCTTGAGGCATTACTACTGAAGTTGGATCAGCCTGTAACTTAATTTTCCACTTTGATTTTGAGCATCATTCCAACTCCAGACCACCGTGGGATATTAGTTGTGATTTACGTTGATTATTAGTTTTATTGTTCTGAACACATTCCACTATGTAATGAATAAAGATTTACAACTGGAATATTTCATTCAGTGATATCTAGGATGTGGAATTCTAGTGTTCTTGCCACAGCTCGCATTGATGTGCCATCCTGGATGAGCTGCACTACCTGAGCCAATTTTGTGGGTTTTAGAGTCTGTCTTATGCTACCACGAGTGTGAAAGCACAACCAGCATTCAAAAGAGACCAAAACATCAGCCACAAAGCATTGGTACTGAGATGTGGTCTGCGGTCCCCACCTGCAGAACCACTCCTTATTTTATATTATTGATCGTGTCTTGATAATTGCCAATATTTTCCATCTGTTGTCTATTCCATTTGCACAACAACATGTGAAATTGATTGTCAAACAGTGTTGCTTCCTAAGTGGACAGTTTGATTTCACAGAAGTTTGATTTACTTGGAGTTATATTCTGTTGTGTGCTACCTTTATTTTTTTGAGCAGTGTATATTCAATATTGGCCGCATCTTCTAACGTTCTCAAGTAAAAGCATAGTCTACCATTAAAGGGAACCTGTCACCAGTTTTGGACGATATGAAGTAAGGCCACCACTTTTCGGGGCTTATATACAGCATTTTATAATGCTGTACATCAGTCCCCAACCTGACCTGTAAGAGAAGAAAAAGAACTTTTATTGTACTCACCTAGGGGTTGGTCTGGTCCGAGGGGTGTCGCAGGTCTTGGTCCGGTGCTTTGCATTCTCTTACAATCGAGGTCCTCTTGCTTGCTTCATGTGGATAATGCGCCTCTGCATCGTCCACACAGTCTCCTTAGCATCGCGCTTCTGCACAGGCATACCTCTATGACCTGTGGAAGGCAGAGCAAAGTACTGCCAGTGCGCAGGTGCTGGAAAAATTCAAAAATCCCTGGCACATGTGCACCGTAGTACCTTTCTCTGCCCTTAACAGGGCAGAGAAGTACGCTTGTACAGGAGTGCAATGCCGAGGAGACAGATGTGTCCATGGCTTTTCCGGAATTGGCAAAGACATCAATTCCTCGGCCTGCTGGACCTGAGAGCTTTTAGAGCAAGCACATACCCCACAAGTATTCACAAACTTTTTGATATCAGCAACCATAGAGGGCCACCAAAAAACCCTAGCAACTGCCCCCCAGGTAGCTTCATCCAAGGGTGTGCACTTAACTCAGAATCATGAAACTCCTGCAGGAGTGTGAGATGGAAATGTTTGGGTGCAAACAATTTACTGGGGGTTTTATTCCTGGGAGCTTGTGCTTCCAGAATCTCTCTCTGTAACTCAGAAGAGACTTCTGCTACAACCACTACCGGTTGAAGAATGGAGGAAGGAGGTTCTGGAGGGGACACAAAATCAAAACTTTGTGATAAGGCATCTGCCTTTACATTTTTAGACCCTGGTCTGAACGTAATGGTAAAATGAAATCGAGAAAAAAAAAGTGCCCACCGAGCCTGTCTGAGGGTCAATCTCTTAGCGGACTTGATATAGGCCAAATTCAGTGATGACTGAAATGGGATGAACGACCCCTTCCAAAATATGCCTCCATTCTTCTAAGACCAATTTAACTGCCAACAATTCCCTGTTGCTGACGTCATAATTTCTCTCAGCCAAAGAGAATTTTTTAGACAAAAAGGCACAGGGATTGAGGTTAGTGAGGGTGGGAGGGCCCTGGGATAGCACTGTGCCCACCCCCACCTCAGAAGCGTCGAACTCTACAATAAAAGGTCTCAACAGATTGGATTGTACTAACACAGGGGCTAAAGTAAAACATTTCTTCAATGTCCGGAAGGAATTTTTTGCAGCCTCAGAACAATTTTTTACATCCGCCCCTTTGAGAGTGAAGTCCGTCAAGGGTTTCACCACCTGCAAAAACCCTTTAATGAACTTCCTATAGAAGTTAGCGAAGCCCAGGAATTGCTGCAACCCCTTCAGGTCATGAGGCTGTACCCAATCCGTAATGGCCTGAACCTTCCCAGGATCCATGCAGAACCCCTGATATAATTAATCCCAGAAAAGACAGTTCCTGCACAAAGAACGAGCATTTCTCCAGTTTAGCGTATAAGTGGCTCTCTCTGAGTCTCTTAAGAACCATACACAGATGATGTAAATGAGATTGACTGTCCACTGAATATATCAGAATGTCATCCAGGTAGATGACTACATAATGCCCAATCAGGTCAGAAAAAAATAACATTAATAAAATTCTGGAAAACAGCAGGGGCGTTAGTGAGACCAAAAGGCATTATCAGGTTTTCAAACAGACCCTCGGTCATCGGGGATGCTGTTTTCCATTCATCCCCCTCCTGGACCCTTATCAGGTTATAAGCCCCCTGTAAGTCGAGTTTAGAGAACCATTTGGCCCCCTCGAGTTGGTTGCATAAATCGGGAATCAGAGGGAGAGGGTAAGTGTTCTTTACAGTAATTTTGTTCAGTTCCCAAAAGTCAAGGCTCGGTCGCAAACCATCATCCTTTTTCTTTACAAAGAAAAACCCTGCTGCCACGGGTGAGACAGAAGGTCGAATATGCCCCTTGCGGAGTCTCTCTGAGATGTACTCTTTCATGACTTGGCGCTCAGGCCCAAACAAATTAAACAGACAAGCCTTGGGTAATTTGGCTCCTGGGACTAAATCAATGGCACGATCAAAAGGTCGATGTGGAAGCACCTCAGCCTCGCTTTCGGAGAACACGTCTTCGAAATCCTTAAGGTATTCCTGAATACCCTCCAGACTGACAGATGACACAGATACAGATTTTACCGGGTTGACAAAAGGTCCCAGGTTACAACATGGACCATTATCCTTACATTCCCATTGAGTCATCTCTCCTGTCACCCAATTAATGACAGGATTGTGGCGTTGCAGCCAGGGCATCCAGTCCTGCAGGCAGATTAGAAAATATAGTACACCGCACACTCAGTATGTATATTGCGAATAGTGAAGAATTTATTAACAAAATTGACTATGTGACATGAAAAGCGACCAGAGGTAATTATTATGAAGTTTCGGCCCAACCAGGGCCTTAATCATACAATCGCTATGGAAAAAAGAATAAAAAACAAAATATAAATATACAGTATATACAATAAACAATATTCCAAATCAATGAAAATACAAATAAAGTTCTCAACCTGGATAAAAGAGACAAAGGAACGGGTAAAACAAAAGAGGATAAAACATAGTAACTGCGACATAACATGATATGCTTTTCTAATGAAACACCACGTATGTCCACAAAGGGGAACACAAACAAAAGCATGGTCACAGGGCTCGACTAAGGGTACCGTCACACAGTGCAATTTTGATCGCTACGACGGCACGATCCGTGACGTCGCAGCGATCGTATGATTATCGCTCCAGCGTCGTAGACTGCGGTCACACGTTGCAATCACGGCGCTGGAGCGATGCCGAAGTCCCCGGGTAACCAGGGTAAACAAGTGCCCCTGCGGCCTACTTTATGTGGGCGAAACCACGCAGCACATACGCTATAGGATGGCAAGCCACAAATCCACCATCAGGTGTAACAAAACCTGGCTCCCCCTCCCTGACCACTTTATGAAGGCGAGACACACAGTGGCCCAACTTAAATTTCAGGTCTTGGAGCAGGTACCCAGTCCTAGACGGGGAGGGAATCATATTAAATGATTGAAGTCCAGGGAAACATATTGGATATACACATTAGATACCCTCGCACCTAGGGGACTCAATAGGGAAATCGATTGGCTGATTTAATTACTTTAGCCTACTAATACTCTCCTCTTTCTTTGCAGATCCGTTGAGTAACCCGGTGAGTCTCTTCAGTAATATAATAATACCCATACCCATATTTGCTCCTTATACCATGTACATGGCCCCCAGTCGGTCCTCTCACTTAGGCATCCTCCCCATAACATCCTATTATTACCCTCCTTCACATCTTTAAAACGCTATTTCTGCCATATTGTAAAAGTCCATTTTCATACATATACAGTATACTGCCCCGTCCATTATTGTATTATTTCTTATGCCCTAGGGTCCGCTTTAGTTAGGCACATAGGCCACACACATCTCTCATTATACATCGGCCCTCTGATGATTCTTTGCAGCTCCAGCGTCACCTTAGCACCATACACTTTTATCTTACGCTGCCCGTGCAGGCACACTGGTTTGCTTCCAGCCACTGACACCCACAGCGCCTGGGTTCCCTAGCAACGAGGCACACACTGTATCGCCGGCCACGCATGCGCAGTAGCATTCCCGAGCCGCCCGCATCGCTTCAGGTATCGCAGGTCCTACTTCCGATTCGCGCTTTTAGAACACAGCAGCGCCGGCCACGCTACACACTGGCAGCAGGGCGCGGGAGCGCCGCTTATTAACTCTATCAGCAAGGTAATTCGTTGTCCCTCACTTGGCACTGGCCTTGCCACCACCACCGTATTACCTAATGCCTCTATAAACTACATGTCCCTTACATCCTTATGCCTTACATTTCCACAGACCCCACAACAGGGCAACTTTTGCGTTTATACACGCACAGCAACCTGGCATTTAAGGTACATTATATACCATCCTATCGACAGCACTTCATCCTCTATGTACCTCCTTTATCTCACGTACCTTTACCAACTTCTCTACAGTGTATGCCTTTATCTGCAAGGATTCTTTCCTCTCCTCTGTGCACATTAAAGGTAAATTATTTCTACTAAAAACTCCATGTATACTGTCATATGGTCGGGCTTCTTGAGCCTTAGTCTAGCCCTGTGACCATGCTTTTGTTTGTGTTCCCCTTTGTGGACATACGTGGTGTTTCATTAGAAAAGCATATCATGTTATGTCGCAGTTACTATGTTTTATCCTCTTTTGTTTTACCCGTTCCTTTGTCTCTTTTATCCAGGTTGGGAACTTTATTTGTATTTTCATTGATTTGGAATATTGTTTATTGTATATACTGTATATTTATATTTTGTTCTTTATTCTTTTTTCCATAGCGATTGTATGATTAAGGCCCTGGTTGGGCCGAAACGTCATAATAATTACCTCTGGTCGCTTTTCATGTCACATAGTAAATTTTGTTAATAAATTCTTCACTATTCGCAATATACATACTGAGTGTGCGGTGTACAATATTTTCTATGTACATGGGGCTATCACAGCCCACTACACCTGCACCTCGCTCCCCCATCATCCTGAGTGCGCGCCAATTTTCTTTACTGCAGGCAGATTATTCATAACAAACCAACTTAATTTTTCCACGGGATTGGAACCCACTTTCAGAGAAAAAATATCAGACATGAAACAAATTCCATCCTGGGTAAGAGGGGATGAATCAACAGCCACAATTTTAAAAGGGTCTTTCAGCCTGACTGTCCCTATCGTATTAAGTGTCACAACTTGGGCATCAATCAGATTAATGGAGGACCTGCAGTCAACAAAGGTGGTGGTCATGACAGGACCGCCAGCAAGTTCCAATTCCACCTGGAGCACAATTTTCGCAAGCGAGGGAAAATGTGCCTTGGAGTCTGGACAACCTCCTCGATTGTTGCCCAGACTCAGTCATTTTTCGATGGTTTCACTGAAGAAGGGTAGGAGAGACAGTCCCTTTTCCAATGTCTAGATGCTCCACAGTAAAAGCATAGTAAATTGTCTCTGCTGTGTCTTCTCTCTCTTTCCTTTACCGACATAGACCCAATCTCCATGGGCTGAGGTACAGGTGCAGCGTCACACAATTAAGAGTACAAGGGAGTCTCTTGTTGTATCACTCCTCTAGCATGAAATCTCTGATCAATACGGACCGCTTGCGTCCTGGCGTCCTCCAGGGTATCAGGAGGAGGATGTAATGCCAGAGTGTCCGGTAGAAGGTCAAACAGGCCTCTGCAGAACAACTCCCTCAGTGCCGCATTGTTCCAAGATACTTTGGCTGCCCAATGCCTAAACTCTGAGCAGAGCCATTCAGCGTAGTGCCTGCCCTGTCTCACACTCATCACCATATCCTCTGCCAGATGCACTCTATCAGGCTCATCATAAATGTGTCCCAGAGCCTCAAAGAACAGGTTCACAGCCATACGTTCAGGAGCAGAGGATGAGAAAGAGAAAGCCCATGCCTGTGGAGCCCCCTTAACAAGGACATTACGACCCCACCCTCTGCCTTTCATTTCCAGAGTCCAGGGAATGTAATTCAAAGAACAACTTGAATCCCTCCTTAAAGACCATAATCAATTTTTCATCTCCGGAAAAACTGTTGGGTAACTTTACCGGTGGATCGGAGTCCACTATGGATACATTAGTGGGGCCCCCCTCCTGGAACCCTGATGGAGCAGACCCCTGACGAGCGCCTGCCACATCTCTATGCACCTGTTGGTGCAAGCGAACCAGAACTTGCTGCTCCATGGACAGCTTCTGCATAAGCTGGGAGAGCTCATTAACCTGTTCTGTGAGAGCCTGTACCGGATCCATAATATACTAACACCACACCACTAGGGTTAGACTGCAGAGTCAGCTATAATGTCATGACTCCCGGGTATTACTGCTGCATGCTGCAGCAAGGGAGCTGAGAACAGGGCGGCAGAAAACTCACTAGATCGCAAACAGGACCTGAACCACGTAACAGAGAAGGAGGTGGTCGAGGGTGGCACTAGATGCAAAGGAGACGATATACACTGGAGAGTAGTTAAGTGTGCCTAGGTCAAAACCAAGAGATAATGAGGTAACCAAGGGGTGAGGCGGAGGGATAGTCAGAAAGGGAGCTAAAGGTCAGAAAGCCAACAGAACAAACAAGCAGAGTAAAGCACAGAGAACAAAACAAGCAAATGCAAACCGAGCACACAATTAAAGGGGTCAGACACACAGACTTATCGAAGGTATAGCTGACAGGGAATCCTAGCCTGGAATATGTATAAATACCCCTCCCAGATCCAAAGAGAGGCCAGCAATATTAACCCCGAGAGAGCAGGACATGAACCATGTCCTATGCCATGACACATTTATCTCAACTCATGCCACTGCTCATTTTAACTCAAACTTTCCACTGCAGGAGAAATATAGTATTCCACAGTGTCCACTGAAATATGTGTAATACATGGCCTCTTCTAGTGCACCAGAACTAGTGTCTTATTTCTATAGAGGCACAGTTTTTCTTTTGGCATAGCTGCAAAGTTGTGAACCCATTCTGTTTTATGTCCATTTATTATTTTAAATTGTTTTTTTTGTGACTTTTGTTCTGTACACATGGTTTTAAAAATATATTTGTAGCCTAAATGTTATTATTTAAATAAAAAGAACCTTGTATGTGGCATAGATGTGCTTGAATCAGAGAGTTGGAAGTTGTTTCAATGACTCATACCATACGTAGATAAATTAATCATGTCTCCTGAAGAAGAGACTTCGAAACGCACGTAGGGGTGGCAGGTCGGGGTCCCTCCTAACATTAGTAAGTACTGTCTCTAGCAATTCCTTCCTGATCTATATGGCTATGATTATGTTGGCAGCTGCACTATTGGCACTTTAGCACCAGCATTCTACTACTGAACACATATGATGCTGCCTCTCTAGTGTACAACAGGAGGTTTTTTTGGTCACTGCAATCCATTCCCATGCATAGGCACAAGTTAAGAATTGAATATTCAAATTTATGCTTCGGGAATACATGGGTGTTTGGGAGTTGTTTTTGATATATATCTAACTTTATTTCTGTAATTTCTACGGGATTAAAGTGACTATTGATGCTAGTAGTATGGAACTATAATGATTGTTTATGGGATCCACCATTACCTGCTTTGGCTTGAATATTCTGTTCTAAACTTTGTATATACTAATATGTTTCTATAATAAAATACTTTGTAGCCGAAAATACTCTTTTGTCCCCTTGTGCTTTATCTAATCTTGCTGGGATTTGTGTATAATAGTAGATAAATTAATGTTATCTTTGTATGTGGCACTGTAAGTGATGGTCGAAATAAGTTTGTTTCTGTAATAATTTGCTTTACTAATAAGTGAAGATGAATATTTGCTGGATCCAAGGTACATATAAATGCATACATTTACATTCTGTTTTTTTCATGGGAATATACAGTATGTGTGGACTCCTATATATTATGAGTGGCCAATGCTAGTAATTATGTTTAGCAATTTCTACATCAATGTTGTGTCTGTGCTCGTCAATACAAATACATAAATGGCGTATATCTAAAATAACATATGTATGGATTTTTTGTACTGTATAATGTAAAGCACACTGTATTATAATGTATTAATCGTATTAATATATACATTTAACTTAATTTCTATTCTCTTCATTTATGTTCTTCTGCAATTCATTGTGGATAAAAACAAATTAACTTTTCTGTATTTTCCTATGGATATTTCTTTACCCCAAATCATATAGCTCTGGTGACTTGAAGGGCTTGTCAGCATTAACACATGAATGAAATTGGGCACTCCAACCACTCAACTAGTAGCTGCTTTGGCAGCGGCTCAGCGTGAGCAATATACTGGTGCCTGATCAGATGGCAGCTGATTGGTGGGGGCACTGGGTGTCAGATCCTCGGTGTCAGACGGTCACCGATACATTGATGAACTATCCTATGAAAGGTCATCAATATGTTAACCCTGGACAAGCCCTTTATGACCTCAACTTCTGGTTACAGAGGGCATCTTCACTGTAAGTATTTCAGCAGTCTCATTAATAGTGATACAATTATTCAATGGGATGTGGTAAAGTTTCAATCATTACATATGTGTAACCTACATGTTATATCTACTGTATATATGTCCTTTATTTTACTTTTTTTGCAGCTTGAATTTATTGTCTCATGTTTAAGGATTTTCATTACTGGATTATGTGTTATGAAATAGTCGGGTTTCCTCTTAATTATATTACATCTAGGAAACAAAATAATCATAGTGCTTTCTATTTTAGATACCAATCTCTGCACTTGTATCTTTTGTGGAGGCGCTGGAAGTTGGATATACTAAACATAAAAATCCTTATCACAACCTGATTCATGCAGCAGATGTAACACAAACTGTTCATTACTTTCTCTTTAAATCAGGGTTAGCGGTAAGTAATGAGTTTTATATCTAATATTATATTTTTTTCTATAGATCTAAAATGTCTAATATGATCTTGTGTCCTATTCCAAAGATATCCACGTTTATCTTATATGTAAAGAAGATGTTCAGGACTACGGGCTGGACACTGATCTGTATGAGAATCTGCCTCCAGAGATTATTATAAATAAAAGGGGGAGCTACCAGTGTGATTTGTAATGACCGCTCTCTGCTCTCCTCATCTCAGTGCAGAGCTATGTGTGAGTATAACTAACACATCTGCAGGTTTCCCTCAGCTTCAGTTTCCATCTTACAGGAAGACAGGGTTGCTATATTGTGACAATACAGCAGAGCTATAAGAGCTGCAACAGCTAAGGTGTTTGTCATGAAACAAAGTTCAGTTCTACTATTCTGTGTTAGTTACGTGTATCACATTGGTAACGCTCCTTTTATTTACAATAATCTCTAGATGCAGATTATCAAGGAGATCAGTGTCTGCCCCATCCTTTTAGGTCATTTACATATGAGAAAAATCTGGATTTCTCTGAGATAAGACATCAGATCTCAGATATCAATGTATCATTTTATTCAGCTTCCTATGACCTGCATGCCCATAAAGACGGCTTGGGAGGGTGGAACCCTCTAACAGATTCCCTTTAAGTTCACATTTGACTAAACCAGGAGTTAAGGATCAGATACAGTTTTTTTTTAGAAAATGTATCTTTCTTCTTATCACTCTTATTCTCTTTTGCTGTGGGACCCATGTTTGCTGACAAATGGAAGTGCAACCATATCAGTTGTCCCATTGTAGAAATCAAATAAAAATTTACAGCCTACTTTTTGTTTCTTATAAGCTAATAAATTTAATATGGTTTCACTTCCAAATTTTATAATAAAAGCTTCAAGACATTTAGTGCTACATAAACAAATGTGCCTAACTTATTAGGTTAGTGTACATAGCACACATCCCTATGTACACTGCTCAAAAAAATAAAGGGAACACTTAAACAACAGAATATAACTCCAAGTAAATCAAACTTCTGTGAAATCAAACTGTCCACTTAGGAAGCCACACTGATTGACAATCAATTTCATATGCTGTTGTGCAAATGGAATAGACAACAGATGGAAATTATTGGCAATTATCAAGACACCCTCACTAAAGGAGTGATTCTGGAGGTGGGGACTACAGACCACATCTCAGTACCAATGCTTTCTGGCTGATGTTTTGGTCACTTTTGAATGTTGGTTATGCTTTCACACTCATGGTAGCATGAGACAGACTCCACAACCCACACAAGTGTCTCAGGTAGTGCAGCTTATCCAGGGCGGCACATCAATGCGAGCTGTGGCAAGAAGGTTTGATGTGTCTGTCAGCGTAGTGTCCAGAGGCTGGAGGCGAAACCAGGAGACAGGCCAGTACACCAGGAGATGTGAAGGGAGCCTTAGGAGGGTGATAACCCAGCAGTAGGACTGCTACTTCAGCCTTTGTGTAAGGAGGAACAGGAGGAGCACTGCCAGAGCCCTGCAAAATGACCTCCAGCAGGCCACAAATGTTCATGTGTCTGCACAAACTGATAGAAACTGACTCCATTAGGATGGTCTGAGTTCCTGATGTCCACAGATTGGGGTTGTGCTCACAGCCCAACACCTTGCAGGACACTTGCCATTTGCCACAGAACACCAGGATTGGCAAATTCGCCACTGTCGCCCTGTGCTCTTCACAGATGAAAGCAGGTTGACACTGAGCACATGTGACAGACGTGTCAGAGTCTGGAAACTCCATGGAGAGTGATCTGCCTGCAACATCCTTCAGCATGGCCATTTTGGCAGTGGGTCAGTAATGGTGTGGGGTGGCATTTCTTTGGAGGGCAGCACAGCCCTCCATGTGCTCCCCAGATGTAGCCTGACTGCCATTAGGTACCGAGATGAGATCCTCAGACCCCTTGTGAGACAATATGCTGGTGTGGTTGGTCCTGGGTTCCTCTTAATACAGGACAATGCCAGACCTCATGTGGCTGGAGTATGTTATCAGTTCCTGCAAGATGAAGGCATTGAAGCTATAGACTGGCCCCGCCCGTTCCCTAGACCTGAATCCGATTGAGCACATCTGGGACATCATGTCTCGCACCATCCACCAACGTCACGTTGCACCACAGCCTGTCCAGGACTTGGCAGATGCTTTAGTCCAGGTCTGGGAGGAGATCCCTCAGGAGACCATCTGCCGCCTCATCAGGAGCATGCCCAGGCATTGTATGGAGGTCATACAGGCACAAGGAGGCAACACACACACAACTGAACATCATTTCCTTGTCTTGAGGCATTTCCACTGAAGTTGAATCAGCCTGTAATTTGATTTTCCACTTTGATTTTGAGTATCATTCCATATCCAGACTTACTTGGGATAGTCATTTTGATTTACATTGATCATTTTTACATTTTATTGTTCTCAACACATTCCACTATGTAATGAATAAGGATTTGCAACTGAAATATTTCATTCAGTGATATCTAGGATGTGGTATTTTAGTGTTCCCTTTATTTTTTTGAGCAGTGTATATCATTTACTCCCTTTTGATGATCTCCCATGTATTCATATAGCAATATAACAGTTTGCTTTTCAAGTTTTAGTGATCATTTTGCACAGAATAAGAAAAAATATTATATCCAATAAAATAAGCAAATGCTCTGATGGCCTCATAAATACATAAGAATTTAACATAAAAAGTAAAGCCAGATACTGTAAAAGACAATCCTAATTGGTTCAGGATTCACAAAAGGCACTTGGATAATGTCAACCTCCTTGTGAGGCTCTTTACTTGGTGTTTGGATGGCTTGTTCCAAACTTGTTTTTTTTAGTATTCCAAAAGTGTTTTATATGTTAGGACATTAGATTGTAAGCATTAATGCATTGAAAGAGTCAAAACGTTTAATTAAATGGAGAACGTTCATCATATAAAATGTATGACTAATAAAAATCTGAGAACAGAATCATTATGTGTAGAAAGTATAACTAGGTTAGGTCAGCTAATTGTGCTCCAGGCTCCTCTTGCCTTCAATTTCTGGGACACGGGGTAGATGTCTGAACACCACCATTGCCACCAATTTGATGTCATGGTGTGAATCATGGTATCATGCCCCCCACTCCTCTATACCAACTAGCCTCTTTGATCACTGTACAGAGAGACATTTAATTGCATTCCAATTGTATTCGAAAGGTGATCTTCTACTATCAATGGCATATTTTTTTTTATTAGGGATGTTTAAAGATCCTTATATACATTACACTAATCTTGGCTGAACCTGCCAATACCAACAGGCTCAGCAGATAGTCTAATGTGTATGGGACCTCTCGACTTCCCCCCGAAAAATGATGTTACGAGAGATAAGGATCCAGCATGTTTGACCTTGGATTGACTATCCTTTTGTTCTCGTCTAATTAAGCCATCACCAAACTAGGCTTTTTCATAGAGGACACAGTAGCCCTGAATTCCTGAGTATTATCGAAGTTGGGAAAGATTGCTGCCAGACAAACAATCGGCCAAATGACCATCTATTGTTTATAGGGGCTCTAAGACTGACTAAGGCCATCAGTCTAATTTATAGCATCTAGGGCTTCTGCATTTTGTAGTCTGCTTTATTTTTAATGTATTTTAATTTTTTTAAAAGTGGATTTTATGGCTCATTAAACTTTCAGGTGAACATTTTCTAAGGCTAAGTTCACATTAGTGTTTGAGTGCACAGCGTGGTGCTGTGGACTTCTTTCCTTAAGCTCCGTTTACTTCCGCATGCGTCCTGCGTACCTATCTTTAACATTGGGTATGCAGGGACATGCGTTGTATGCGGATGCGTACGCATGCGTCGTTTTGACGTGCCTGCTTAACGCAAGAAAATGCAACACGTGTTTGAAACGCGTCCAATTGCTCAAGGCATTTCTTCCTCCGGTATGCACCAGCTTGTCAAGCAGCTTCTTTTTAAAGTTGTCAAATAAAGACTTTTGATTTTAATTCCAGAGCTGAATACCTTCGTTTTTTTGCACTGCAGCTTATTACATTGTATGCTAAGGCTTTCAAAAATCCAATGAATTAATTCTTCTGTTATTTAGAATGTTCTACTGCCTTGTGCAGTGGCAAGACTTTCCCCTATTCCTTTGGCTCTTGGGATTACTTTGTCAATCCACAATTCACTAATGTCATGGTATGAGATATGCTGTTATACAGCATTAATAATATAGGATGTTTTATCACTCCTGATTATTTCCAGGCTTCTGTTCTCTAGATCCCAATGCACATAAATAGGCAGCTCTTTCAAAATACCATAATATATAATACTTCTCTTCTATGGCACTGGTGCCCCAGATGAAATAAAGTAATAATTTACTGTATGAGGAACAGCAGTGTTTTCCAACACTAAACCTTTAGATTTGAGACTTCTTTAGAAAAAATGGTTACTATAATGTGCACCAGTGAGAAGACAATCCGACGCATACGGACCCACATTTATTAATAGAGTATTTTGCCCCCAAAAAATTGGAGACACATGTTTACAAGAAGTAGATCTAAATATAAAAGCTCACAACTTGTAATACCTTCAGTACATTGGGGACTATTTGACTGAATTTCTTTGTACAACTGCTTTTGAGTATACTGTACATATGTGTCACTATGCTGCATTTAATTTAAAGCCTTCCATTTGTAAGTGATACATTTATATATTTATAAACTACACATACCTGGCTGACCACCTGGCTTCTAAGTTGACCTTAGAAGTGCATTTCTTTGCACAAATATGGTGCACTTTAATTTTGGTTGAAAACTCTTCTAAAATCATACATAAATGAAATAATAAATATGAGACAAAATGAATGACGCAGCACCACAATTCAAAGACAGGAGTACGGTAATATGCAAAACATTAGACTTTAACCCCTTAATCCCTGAGGGTGGTTTGCATGTTAATGACAAAGCCAGTTTTGACAATTCTGACCACAGTCCCTTTATGAGGTGATTCTCACATTGTTTTTTTGTGACATATTGTACTTCATGAAAGTGGTGAAATTTTTTTATGACTTGTGATTATTTTTGAAAAAAAATGGAAATTTGGTGAAAATTTAGAAAATTTTGCAATTTTCCAACTTTGAATTTTCACGCCCTTAAATCACAAAGATGTCACCCAAAATACTTAAGTAACATTTCCCACATGTCTACTTTACATCAGCACAATTTTGGAACCAAAATAAATTTTTGTTAGGAAGTTGTCAGGGTTAAAATTTAAATGCCGATTTCTCATTTTTACAACACCATTTTTTTTTCAGGGATCACATCACATTTGAAGTCACTTTGAGGGGTCTATATGATAGAAAATACTCAAAAGTGACACCATTCTAAAAACTACACCCCTCAAGGAGCTCAAAACCACATTTAAGATGTTTATTAACCCTTCAAGTGCTGCACAGGAATTTTGGTAAAGTTTTTAAAAAATGAACATTTAACTTTTACAAAAAAAAAATTTGTCAAATCTAATTTTTTTCATTTTACCAAGGGTAACAGTAGGAATTGGACCCCAAAAGTTGTTGTGCAATTTGTCCTGAGAACGCTTATACCCCATCTGTGCAGGTGAACCACTGTTTGGGTGCATGGCACAACTCAGAAAGGAAGGAGCCCCATTTGACTTTTCAATGCAAAATTGGCTGGAATTGAGATTGGACACAATGTCGCGTTTGGAGAGCCCCTGATGTGCCTAAACAGTGGAAGCGAAAACAGCAATAAATAATATTATGTGATAAATCACATGATCCTACCTAAATTTGGGGAACAAAGCTAAAGCAGGAATTAAAACATAACTTTTAATAGATATAAATAAGAAATGTATGAAACGAATGTCACCAAAAACGTGTCAATAAAAAGTACCACTAGGTATGTTCAAATTTGTGTACTATATATAGATAAACACTAATGGATAAACTTCAGGACACTGGCAGTGGTCCAGTGTTCAAATGTTTAGACCAAGGAACCTGGTTTAGTGACAAAAAAAACAACATAAACCAATGGTACTTGTAAAGTACCCAAACCAATAATAAGGTACCCTGGTTGCATTAATATTAGCAGTCAATCATATACTGAAAAAATATATAATAATAAAGAGGGGTACAAATAATTGGGAGAATAAATAATTATGGAACAATCTCACTAATTATTGTCGAGGATGCGAGAGCCGGAACCCCAGTGGTGCTTCTATGACAAGTCCGTTTTGTCGCACGACTTCAGGATACAATTCCCTGTCAATCCCTATGGGGCAATTATTGATCTCAATCCCCGAACTCCTGTCCTTACAAGGACAGTCCACAGCTACCCCTACAAAATAACAAGCCCTGCACTCTCCCTAGAAGGTCCCAACGCGTTTCTTTGCAAGCAGGATCATCAGGGGACTAGCTTGCTGGGAGATAAAGTGCTTCAGTGCTAAAGATAGAGCTGCCACCCTCTATGCTGGACTGCAGAGAGTGGAGGGAACCATTGCTTTGAAATTTATATAGTGTGCTATAGGGCTGAAAATAACCAATCTCCTATTAGATAGGAGTCATGTGACCGATATAGCCGGTCTAATGGGTCAGATATAATATGACGTGCTGCTTAAAAAGCGCTAAAAGTCATTTCATAAAGCGAGCAATTGCGGGATATATCCCATCATAGACATAAATTGCCCCTCCGATGCCCTTTAACTTACTTAAAAGC
Organism: Ranitomeya variabilis; assembly: GCF_051348905.1. Classification (NCBI taxonomy): domain Eukaryota; kingdom Metazoa; phylum Chordata; class Amphibia; order Anura; family Dendrobatidae; genus Ranitomeya; species Ranitomeya variabilis. Next base: position 184,203,267 of record NC_135237.1, read on the forward strand.
GCCGTAAAACTCCATGATTGCACTCAGAGGGTCATTTCCTGCAGTCACCGGAAGTGACTGTTACCATGGCCACGGTACGCTGACGAGAAAGCATACTTAATACAGGGATCGGCAACAATAACAGCGTTTATCAGTAAGCGAATATCGCTGGTGTGTACCCGATGTAAGAGATCATATAATAAACATACCAAGTAAGTTACCGGTGTATGCGAGGAAAAGAGACTTCCGGTAAGGGCAGATAACATGGTTGCCAAGGTGACAAACCAATCGCCACACCGGAAGAACCCAAACAGCAATACATCGGCGAAAAACAATGATATAGTACATTTAGGCAAGGATCATTATAGCTAGCTTACATTGCCAGTGGGCAATCGTTACTAGTCTGTCCTCGGATATAGAAATACACGTACTTTAAAGATGCTGCCGATCAGCGGTAACAAACAACATCCGGTAATAACCGGATGTTGTTGTGGCCATGGAAACCGGACGCCTAGTAGTTGATGATTAGCGATGAAGAAACAGGTAAAGACCGGATATAATTACCACCGCAGCAACAAAGAGCGATTACATAATGGTGGCCACAAAACGCAAATTCTTTAACTGTCCATTATGCATATGGTTGATGTGTCGAGACACAGCCGTGTCTCTGTTGTGTTCCACATCACCAATATGCTCTCCAACTCTTTTTTTTTTTTCAAAAAAACTTATGTTGTTCATGTAGCATATATATCATTTCTTAAGGGGGACACATGGATCGTATCCATTTAAAATGTCCCCACAACTTATTATCTATATTGGCTCTACCGTATAATGTCCTTCATATAATTTTATGGCACTCTTCCTTATTTGGCCACCATTATGTAATCGCTCTTTGTTGCTGCGGTGGTAATTATATCCGGTCTTTACCTGTTTCTTCATCGCTAATCATCCACTACTAGGCGTCCGGTTTCCATGGCCACAACAACATCCGGTTATTACCGGATGTTGTTTCTTACCGCTGATCGGCAGCATCGTTCAGTACGTGTATTTCTATATCCGAGGACAGACTAGTAACGATTGCCCACTGGCAATGTAAGCTAGCTATAATGATCCTTGCCTAAATGTACTATATCATTGTTTTTCGCCGATGTATTGCTGTTTGGGTTCTTCCGATGTGGCGATTGGTTTGTCACCTTGGCAACCATGTTATCTGCCCTTACCGGAAGTCTCTTTTCCTCACATACACCGGTAACTTACTTGGTATGTTTATTATATGATCTCTTACATCGGGTACACACCAGCGATATTCGCTTACTGATAAACGCTGTTATTGTTGCCGATCCCTGTATTAAGTATGCTTTCTCGTCAGCGTACCGTGGCCATGGTAACAGTCACTTCCGGTGACTGCAGGAAATGACCCTCTGAGTGCAATCATGGAGTTTTACGGCGCTTTTAAGTAAGTTAAAGGGCATCGGTGGGGCAATTTATGTCTATGATGGGATATATCCCGCAATTGCTCGCTTTATGAAATGACTTTTAGCGCTTTTTAAGCAGCACGTCATATTATATCTGACCCATTAGACCGGCTATATCGGTCACATGACTCCTATCTAATAGGAGATTGGTTATTTTCAGCCCTATAGCACACTATATAAATTTCAAAGCAATGGTTCCCTCCACTCTCTGCAGTCCAGCATAGAGGGTGGCAGCTCTATCTTTAGCACTGAAGCACTTTATCTCCCAGCAAGCTAGTCCCCTGATGATCCTGCTTGCAAAGAAACGCGTTGGGACCTTCTAGGGAGAGTGCAGGGCTTGTTATTTTGTAGGGGTAGCTGTGGACTGTCCTTGTAAGGACAGGAGTTCGGGGATTGAGATCAATAATAGCCCCATAGGGATTGACAGGGAATTGTATCCTGAAGTCGTGCGACAAAACGGACTTGTCATAGAAGCACCACTGGGGTTCCGGCTCTCGCATCCTCGACAATAATTAGTGAGATTGTTCCATAATTATTTATTCTCCCAATTATTTGTACCCCTCTTTATTATTATATATTTTTTCAGTATATGATTGACTGCTAATATTAATGCAACCAGGGTACCTTATTATTGGTTTGGGTACTTTGCAAGTACCATTGGTTTATGTTGTTTTTTTTGTCACTAAACCAGGTTCCTTGGTCTAAACATTTGAACACTGGACCACTGCCAGTGTCCTGAAGTTTATCCATTAGTGTTTATCTAAATATAGTACACAAATTTGAACATACCTAGTGGTACTTTTTATTGACACGTTTTTGGTGACATTTGTTTCATACATTTCTTATTTATATCTATTAAAAGTTATGTTTTAATTCCTGCTTTAGCTAAACAGTGGAAGCCCAGAACAATTGACACCATTTTGGAAACTAGACACCCCAAGGAATTTATCTGGATATGTGGTGAGCACTTTGAACCCCCAATTGCTTCACAAAAGTTTATAATGTGGAGCCGTAAAAATAAAAAAATCATATTTTTTCCACAAAAATGATCTTTTTTACCCCCAATTTTTTATTTTACCAAGGGTAACAGGATAAATTGGACCCCAAAAGTTGTTGTGCAATTTTTCTTGAGTACGCCAATACCCCATATGTAGGGGAATACTACTTTTGAGGCACAGTGCAAAGTTCAGAAGGGAAGAGGCACCATATTGGAGTTCTGAATTTGCTGTAATGGTGCCATGTCACATTGGCAGAGCCCCTGAGGTGCCAGAACAACAGAAACCTCTTATATGTAAACACATTTTACAAACTACACTCCCCAATTAATTCATATAGGGGTACAGTGATCATATTAATACCACATGTGCCTCACAGAATTGTATACCACTGAGCGGTGAAGAAGGAATAAGTTACATTTCTACCACTAAAATGTTGTTCTAGCCCCAAGTTTTTAATTTTTCTAATGGCTAATAAAATAAGAGATTTTTTTTACAACAAAACTGACGTCCATTTTTTCCTGACTGTGCCAATACACTACATGTAATCGGGAAATATTTTTTAGGCACAGTGCAAAGCTCAGAAGGCAAGGAGCACCATATTTTACTGTTATGGTTTGCAGGTGTCATAACCCACTGGGAGAGCCCATGAGGTGCCAGAACAGCAGAACCCCCCATAAGTGACTTCATTTTACAAACTAAACCTCTCAATGAATTCATCTAGGGATGCAGTGATCATATTGACACCATGGGTGTGTCACAGAATTTTATACCATTGGAAAGTGAAGACAAAATACCCCATATGTGGCTGTACAGTACTACTTACCCATATGGAGAGACTCAGAAGGAACGGAGTGCTATTTGCTTATTCAAGTGAATGGGTCTGTGCACATGTCAGTGTGTTTCCACAGACCGTGTGTCCGTGGGCAAAACACGCTGACATGTAGTTTTTTAATGTCAGCACGGGCCACAAAATGTCCCGCACATGTGCATACGCATAACACACATGGATGTCTGTTGTGAATTCCGTTCTCGGGCTCCCTCCTGTGGTCATGAGTGGTACTGTGTGAGTTTGGTCTTGGGCTCCCTCTGGTGGCCTTTAGCGATATGGCTGGTCTTGGCTGGGCTCAGCTGTTTCATCTCCTGCTAGGCTGGGCCTATTTAACTCACCTGGACCTTTAGATGTTGCCTGCTGTCGGTGTATTCAGTCCTGATCCTGTGTCCTCCTGAATATTCCTTGTGACCAGTCTCCTGCTATGAGAAGCTAAGTTTGCTTGTTCAGTTTCTCATTATTTCCTTGAAAACGTTTCTCATTATATTATGAGTTCAGCCCAGCTTGCTTTTATGTGATTTTTTGCTTGCTGGTTAGTTCTGGGGTGCAGAGTGCGCCCCTCACATCGTGAGTCGGTGTGGGGGTTCTTGTATTCTCTGCGTGGTTTACTTTTGATAGTTTTTGTACTGACCGCACAGACACCTATCTATTTTCTGCCTATCTAGTATTAGCGGGCCTCATTTGCTAAATCTGTTTCATCTCTACGTTTGTGTTTTCCCCTTGACTCACCGTTATTATTTGTGGGGGGCTATCTAAAACTTTGGGGTACATTTCTCTGAGGCAAGTGAGGTCTTTGCTTTCTTTCTAGGGGTAGTCAGTTTCTCAGGCTGTGACGAGACGTCTAGGTTTTCAGGTAACGTTCCACAGCTGCCTTTAGTGTGTTTGGATAGGATCAGGATTGCGGTCAGTATAGTTTCCACATCCCCAGAACTTGTCCTATATACTCAGGGTATATTTGTCAGGTCAGTTTGAGATCCTACCACCAGGATCATAACAGATGTCATCTCTGTGACATGCATAGGCGCCGGGTAGTGTTGAGCGATACTTTCCGATATCGGAAAGTATCGGTATCGGAAAGTATCGGCCGATACCGTCAAAGTATCGGATCCAATCCGATACCGATACCCGATCCCAATGCAAGTCAATGGGACGAAAATATCGGAATTAAAATAAACCCTTTATAAACTTGTAGGTTCATTCTACATGAAGGAAAACAACTAAGAATAATGTAGGATGTATTGGGGGACGTGGCGGAGACATTAAAGGCACAGAGGTTTAGCCCAATGTAATAGAATAGCAGGATTTTGGGGGTTTTTTATGACGTTCGGCGGTAGAAAGATTTTGACTATGTTAATTTTTTTTTTATTTTGTCAGATATTGATGTTTCACTACTTCCACGCCCTTCACCTTCTTTTTTACTTCTCCCACACTTTCTTCTTCATTATCCTCATCATCAGCTTCTTTGACATCAACTTCTTCACCTTATTCATCTTCTTCTTCATCTTCTACCTATTATTTTTTTGGTTACATTGTTCATATTCTTTTTATTTTACTATTATCTTCATCATATTCTACTTCTTCATCATATTCTTATTTGTGACAGGCATTCCCGTAGTTGTTATCTATAAAACTTTGAAGATTACACCTTCCGTTCTGCCTGTCACAAAAGAGTTACATTTGTCCGCGTTCAGTTTGGCCTGCAGCATCAGGCTTTATCCAGGGGCACCACGAGGAGGAACGGACTCACCCCCATACACTGCTTAGTCTTCTTCTGCTTATAATTTAGATAATATTTTTTGCTCTGATATTTAGTGTTATGCTTAATGTTCTTCTGCTCTTTGTTCTGCAGCCTCTTGTTCTTCTGCTTCTCGGTCTTCCAGGTCGTCGTCGTCTCCAGGGTCGTCGTCTCCGGGGTCGTCGTCATCGGGGTGGTCTTCAGGGTCGTCGTCTCCGGGGTCGTCGTCATCGGGGTGGTCTTCGGGGTCATCGTCTCCAGGGTCGTCGTCATCATGGTGGTTGTCGTCTCTGGTGTCGTCGTCATCTTAGGGGTGGTCTTCCGGGTCATCGTGTTTAGTCTCTTGAACTTGGAAATGTAGCAGAAGGTACAAGAAGGCTGAGAAAATGCCGAGAACCAGCTGATGGAACTGGAACTCGGATGGCTACCCGAAGGTCCAAGAGCCAATGGAACTACCGAGGACCAGCTGACGTTACTGGAACCCAGTTACTAAGCAGGAGGTACCCGTGCCTGAAAGCACTACCAAGGACCACCTGACGTTGGTGGAACTCGGATACCCAGAGGGAGGCACCTAAGCCAAAGGCTCTGCCCGGAACCAGCTGACGGTACTGGAACCAGGATGGGGAGCAGAAGGTACAAGAGCAAAAGACACTGCCGAGAACCAGCTGACGGTGCTGGAACCCGGATGGGTAGCCGAAGGTCCAAGAGCCAATGGAACTACCGAGGACCAGCTGACGTTACTGGAACCCGGTTACTAAGCAGGAGGTACCCGTGCCTGAAAGCACTACCAAGGACCACCTGACGTTGGTGGAACTCGGATACCCAGAGGGAGGCACCTAAGCCAAAGGCTCTGCCCGGAACCAGCTGACGGTACTGGAACCAGGATGGGGAGCAGAAGGTACAAGAGCAAGTGTCTGCGTGGCTTTTGCAGGACACGATGCCGGCTGCACAGCAGGGGAACAGCTGGCGGTGCTGAACCCCACTGACACATTGGCTGGTGTTTTTCTCTGTGCAGCTAGCAGTACCGGGCCCCAACTGGCGGTGTTGGAGCCCGGGGTCAGCAGGAGGAGCAGAGTGTAGGCCGAAGCCTGCACTGGCGGCAGCTTTGGGTCTGTTGTGCCTGCGTGGCTGTTGCAGGACACGTTGCCGGCTGCACAGCAGGGGAACAGCTGGCGGTGCTGAACCCCACTGACACATTGGCTGGTGTTTTTCTCTGTGCAGCTAGCAGTACCGGGCCCCAACTGGCGGTGTTGGAGCCCAGGGCTCTGCAGGGGGAGCAGAGTGTAGGCCGAAGCCTAATCGAACCAGTTTCAAAGGTAACCTTTAACCCCCCCTCAGGGGTTACAAAGTAGAAGAGCCACAGCTTATGCAGCAGTAGTGGTGCACAAGTCAAAGGTTGCTCTTTTAATTTGGCTCCTTGCACACGCTGAATGGAACACGTATAACATTTAGCCCTTTATACAGTCAAACTGTGTTGGAGGCGCGAGTTCCCTTTGTAATGAGACGCAGCACAGATGTCAAGAATCCCACCTTGGTGCTGGGTGCAGCCTCCTGAGCGTTGTTATTTGCTGTACAGGAGTCTGCGCTGTCGTGTTATCCCCTGGCCTAGCGCTGTTAGCGCTGCCCATCTTCTGACCTCATTTAATGTTGGCTGGTGCGGTTCGCGATGCCCATGAATCACAGCCCCGCAGTGTATTGACATAGTTAAAACACTGCGGGGCTGGGATTCATGGCCTGGCGCAGTACATATGTTCGCCTCTCGCTTGGGTTCTTACACCTGCTTCAGACTATGTGGCGTCAGCTGATCCCTTATCGCATGCCACGGCCATGAAGCCGCACAGTCTGAAGAAGGCGGAAGGAGATGAGGGACAGGCGAACTGATGCACTGCTCATGCCCATCAAACACACCCTCGCAGTCCCAAGAAATAAGACACCGAGGGGCGTTGTGTGGGTCAGGGCGGCCGCAGAGGCGCAGGCAGCCAAACAATGATGCCAGAAGACGGGCAGCGCTACCAAGGGGGTTGCAGCGTGTCATTACAAAGGAAAGTCACACCACCGGGACGGTTAAATGGTCACACAGAGGACACATTTTAGACGTGTTTTCCGTTCCACATGTGCGAGGAGAATACGTTTATGAGCCACCTTGCACACATGCAGCATTACCGCTGTACAAGGTGGCCTTAAAAACGTACAAACGCCTGGGGGAGGGGGGACAGGTTCCCTTCAATTTCAGTTCTTGTGTCTGCGTGGCTTTTGCAGGACACGATGCCGGCTGCACAGCAGGGGAACAGCTGGCGGTGCTGAACCCCACTGACACATTGGCTGGTGTTTTTCTCTGTGCAGCTAGCAGTACCGGGCCCCAACTGGCGGTGTTGGAGCCCGGGGTCAGCAGGAGGAGGAGATGGAGCAGAGTGTAGGCCGAAGCCTGCACTGGCGGCAGCTTTGGGTCTGTTGTGCCTGCGTGGCTGTTGCAGGACACGTTGCCGGCTGCACAGCAGGGGAACAGCTGGCGGTGCTGAACCCCACTGACACATTGGCTGGTGTTTTTCTCTGTGCAGCTAGCAGTACCGGGCCCCAACTGGCGGTGTTGGAGCCCAGGGCTCTGCAGGGGGAGCAGAGTGTAGGCCGAAGCCTAATCGAACCAGTTTCAAAGGTAACCTTTAACCCCCCCTCAGGGGTTACAAAGTAGAAGAGCCACAGCTTATGCAGCAGTAGTGGTGCACAAGTCAAAGGTTGCTCTTTTAATTTGGCTCCTTGCACACGCTGAATGGAACACGTATAACATTTAGCCCTTTATACAGTCAAACTGTGTTGGAGGCGCGAGTTCCCTTTGTAATGAGACGCAGCACAGATGTCAAGAATCCCACCTTGGTGCTGGGTGCAGCCTCCTGAGCGTTGTTATTTGCTGTACAGGAGTCTGCGCTGTCGTGTTATCCCCTGGCCTAGCGCTGTTAGCGCTGCCCATCTTCTGACCTCATTTAATGTTGGCTGGTGCGGTTCGCGATGCCCATGAATCACAGCCCCGCAGTGTATTGACATAGTTAAAACACTGCGGGGCTGGGATTCATGGCCTGGCGCAGTACATATGTTCGCCTCTCGCTTGGGTTCTTACACCTGCTTCAGACTATGTGGCGTCAGCTGATCCCTTATCGCATGCCACGGCCATGAAGCCGCACAGTCTGAAGAAGGCGGAAGGAGATGAGGGACAGGCGAACTGATGCACTGCTCATGCCCATCAAACACACCCTCGCAGTCCCAAGAAATAAGACACCGAGGGGCGTTGTGTGGGTCAGGGCGGCCGCAGAGGCGCAGGCAGCCAAACAATGATGCCAGAAGACGGGCAGCGCTACCAAGGGGGTTGCAGCGTGTCATTACAAAGGAAAGTCACACCACCGGGACGGTTAAATGGTCACACAGAGGACACATTTTAGACGTGTTTTCCGTTCCACATGTGCGAGGAGAATACGTTTATGAGCCACCTTGCACACATGCAGCATTACCGCTGTACAAGGTGGCCTTAAAAACGTACAAACGCCTGGGGGAGGGGAGACAGGTTCCCTTCAATTTCAGTTCTTGTGTCTGCGTGGCTTTTGCAGGACACGATGCCGGCTGCACAGCAGGTGAACAGCTGGCGGTGCTGAACCCCACTGACACATTGGCTGGTGTTTTTCTCTGTGCAGCTAGCAGTACCGGGCCCCAACTGGCGGTGTTGGAGCCCGGGGTCAGCAGGAGGAGGAGATGGAGCAGAGTGTAGGCCGAAGCCTGCACTGGCGGCAGCTTTGGGTCTGTTGTGCCTGCGTGGCTGTTGCAGGACACGTTGCCGGCTGCACAGCAGGGGAACAGCTGGCGGTGCTGAACCCCACTGACACATTGGCTGGTGTTTTTCTCTGTGCAGCTAGCAGTACCGGGCCCCAACTGGCGGTGTTGGAGCCCGGGCTCTGCAGGGGGAGCAGAGTGTAGGCCGAAGCCTGCACTGGAGCAAGTTGAAAGGAAACCTTTAACCCCCCCCCCAGGCGTTTGTAGCTGGAAGAGCCATCGTGTACAGCACTAATGCTGGAAAAGGTAAACTTAGCTCTTTTAATTATGGTCCTTGCAGATGCTGAACCTAACACTTATGAAATGTGTCCCCTCACAGCGTTCAACCGTCCGGTAGGTGGAACTTTCCTTTGTCATGTGACGCAGCACAGCCGTCATTTTTACCCCCTTGTCGCCGTGCGCCGCCTCCTCAGCGTTGTTTGAATCTGTCCCGGAGCCTGCGCTGTTAGGTTACCCCTTGGCCATGCACACATTTTGCGCTACCCGCCTTCTGACATCATTTGCTGTCAGGCTGGCTGCGCCTGTGCGGGTGCGCTGTCCGAGATTCAGCCTCGCGGTGTCGTCTAATGTAATCCCACCGCGGGCCTGGGATCCGTGTCCATGCGCAGTGCATATCCTCGCCTCTCACACCCCTCCCAACGGCTTCTTAAGACTGTGCGGTGTCACGGCCGTGGCATGCTATTAGGGATCAGCTGACACCGAACAGTCTGAAGAAGCCGTAGGGAGGGGAGTGAGAGGCGAGGATATGCACTGCGCATGGACACGGATCCCAGGCCCGCGGTGGGATTACATTAGACGACACCGCGAGGCTGAATCTCGGACAGCGCACCCGCACAGGCGCAGCCAGCCTGACAGCAAATGATGTCAGAAGACGGGCAGCGCAAAATGTGTGCATGGCCAAGGGGTAACCTAACAGCGCAGGCTCCGGGACAGATTCAAACAACGCTGAGGAGGCGGCGCACGGCGACAAGGGGGTAAAAATGACGGCTGTGCTGCGTCACATGACAAAGGAAAGTTCCACCTACCGGACGGTTGAACGCTGTGAGGGGACACATTTCATAAGTGTTAGGTTCAGCATGTGCAAGGAGCACCACGAAAAGAGGCACTTTTTCCCTTTGCATCATTACTGCTGCACAAGGTGGCTCCTTCAGTAACAAACGCCTGGGGGGGGGGGGACAGGTTCCCTTAAATTTAACTTGTTGTGCCTGCGTGGCGGTCGCAGTACATGTTGCCGTATACACAGCAGGGGAACAGCTGGCGGTGCTGAACCCCACTAACACATTGGCGAGGTGTTTGGCTCTGTGCGTACAGCACTTCTGGACGGCAACTGGCGGTGTTGGAGCCCAGGGACAGGTGGAGGAGGAGGAGGTTGGAGGAGGTTGGAGGAGGTAGGAGGGATTGCCACACACACAGCAGGGGAACAGCTGACGTTACTGAACCCCAATAACAGAGGAGGGACTGTTGACTGTGCGTACAGCACTTCTGGACGGCAACTGGCGGTGTTGGAGCCCAGGGACAGGTGGAGGAGGAGGTAGGAGGAGGTAGGAGGGATTGCCACACACACAGCTGGGGAACAGCTGACGTTACTGAACCCCAATAACAGAGGAGGGACTGTTGACTGTGCGTACAGCACTTCTGGACGGCAACTGGCGGTGTTGGAGCCCAGGGACAGGTGGAGGAGGAGGTAGGAGGAGGTAGGAGGGATTGCCACACACACAGCAGGGGAACAGCTGACGTTACTGAACCCCAATAACAGAGGAGGGACTGTTGACTGTGCGTACAGCACTTCTGGACGGCAACTGGCGGTGTTGGAGCCCAGGGACAGGTGGAGGAGGAGGTAGGAGGAGGTAGGAGGGATTGCCACACACACAGCAGGGGAACAGCTGACGTTACTGAACCCCAATAACAGAGGAGGGACTGTTGACTGTGCGTACAGCACTTCTGGACGGCAACTGGCGGTGTTGGAGCCCAGGGACAGGTGGAGGAGGAGGTAGGAGGAGGTAGGAGGGATTGCCACACACACAGCAGGGGAACAGCTGACGTTACTGAACCCCAATAACAGAGGAGGGACTGTTGACTGTGCGTACAGCACTTCTGGACGGCAACTGGCGGTGTTGGAGCCCAGGGACAGGTGGAGGAGGAGGTAGGAGGAGGTAGGAGGGATTGCCACACACACAGCAGGGGAACAGCTGACGTTACTGAACCCCAATAACAGAGGAGGGACTGTTGACTGTGCGTACAGCACTTCTGGACGGCAACTGGCGGTGTTGGAGCCCAGGGACAGGTGGAGGAGGAGGTAGGAGGAGGTAGGAGGGATTGCCACACACACAGCAGGGGAACAGCTGACGTTACTGAACCCCAATAACAGAGGAGGGACTGTTGACTGTGCGTACAGCACTTCTGGATGGCAACTGGCGGTGTTGGAGCCCAGGGACAGGTGGAGGAGGAGGTAGGAGGAGGTAGGAGGGATTGCCACACACACAGCAGGGGAACAGCTGACGTTACTGAACCCCAATAACAGAGGAGGGACTGTTGACTGTGCGTACAGCACTTCTGGACGGCAACTGGCGGTGTTGGAGCCCAGGGACAGGTGGAGGAGGAGGTAGGAGGAGGTAGGAGGGATTGCCACACACACAGCAGGGGAACAGCTGACGTTACTGAACCCCAATAACAGAGGAGGGACTGTTGACTGTGCGTACAGCACTTCTGGACGGCAACTGGCGGTGTTGGAGCCCAGGGACAGGTGGAGGAGGAGGAGGTTGGAGGAGGTTGGAGGAGGGATTGCCACACACACAGCAGGGGAACAGCTGACGTTACTGAACCCCAATAACAGAGGAGGGACTGTTGACTGTGCGTACAGCACTTCTGGACGGCAACTGGCGGTGTTGGAGCCCAGGGACAGGTGGAGGAGGAGGTAGGAGGAGGTAGGAGGGATTGCCACACACACAGCAGGGGAACAGCTGACGTTACTGAACCCCAATAACAGAGGAGGGACTGTTGACTGTGCGTACAGCACTTCTGGACGGCAACTGGCGGTGTTGGAGCCCAGGGACAGGTGGAGGAGGAGGTAGGAGGAGGTAGGAGGGATTGCCACACACACAGCAGGGGAACAGCTGACGTTACTGAACCCCAATAACAGAGGAGGGACTGTTGACTGTGCGTACAGCACTTCTGGACGGCAACTGGCGGTGTTGGAGCCCAGGGACAGGTGGAGGAGGAGGTAGGAGGAGGTAGGAGGGATTGCCACACACACAGCAGGGGAACAGCTGACGTTACTGAACCCCAATAACAGAGGAGGGACTGTTGACTGTGCGTACAGCACTTCTGGACGGCAACTGGCGGTGTTGGAGCCCAGGGACAGGTGGAGGAGGAGGTAGGAGGAGGTAGGAGGGATTGCCACACACACAGCAGGGGAACAGCTGACGTTACTGAACCCCAATAACAGAGGAGGGACTGTTGACTGTGTGTACAGCACTTCTGGACGGCAACTGGCGGTGTTGGAGCCCAGGGACAGGTGGAGGAGGAGGTAGGAGGAGGTAGGAGGGATTGCCACACACACAGCAGGGGAACAGCTGACGTTACTGAACCCCAATAACAGAGGAGGGACTGTTGACTGTGCGTACAGCACTTCTGGACGGCAACTGGCGGTGTTGGAGCCCAGGGACAGGTGGAGGAGGAGGTAGGAGGAGGTAGGAGGGATTGCCACACACACAGCAGGGGAACAGCTGACGTTACTGAACCCCAATAACAGAGGAGGGACTGTTGACTGTGCGTACAGCACTTCTGGACGGCAACTGGCGGTGTTGGAGCCCAGGGACAGGTGGAGGAGGAGGTAGGAGGAGGTAGGAGGGATTGCCACACACACAGCAGGGGAACAGCTGACGTTACTGAACCCCAATAACAGAGGAGGGACTGTTGACTGTGCGTACAGCACTTCTGGACGGCAACTGGCGGTGTTGGAGCCCAGGGACAGGTGGAGGAGGAGGAGGTTGGAGGAGGTTGGAGGAGTGATTGCCACACACACAGCAGGGGAACAGCTGACGTTACTGAACCCCAATAACAGAGGAGGGACTGTTGACTGTGCGTACAGCACTTCTGGACGGCAACTGGCGGTGTTGGAGCCCAGGGACAGGTGGAGGAGGAGGTAGGAGGAGGTAGGAGGGATTGCCACACACACAGCAGGGGAACAGCTGACGTTACTGAACCCCAATAACAGAGGAGGGACTGTTGACTGTGCGTACAGCACTTCTGGACGGCAACTGGCGGTGTTGGAGCCCAGGGACAGGTGGAGGAGGAGGTAGGAGGAGGTAGGAGGGATTGCCACACACACAGCAGGGGAACAGCTGACGTTACTGAACCCCAATAACAGAGGAGGGACTGTTGACTGTGCGTACAGCACTTCTGGACGGCAACTGGCGGTGTTGGAGCCCAGGGACAGGTGGAGGAGGAGGTAGGAGGAGGTAGGAGGGATTGCCACACACACAGCAGGGGAACAGCTGACGTTACTGAACCCCAATAACAGAGGAGGGACTGTTGACTGTGCGTACAGCACTTCTGGACGGCAACTGGCGGTGTTGGAGCCCAGGGACAGGTGGAGGAGGAGGTAGGAGGAGGTAGGAGGGATTGCCACACACACAGCAGGGGAACAGCTGACGTTACTGAACCCCAATAACAGAGGAGGGACTGTTGACTGTGCGTACAGCACTTCTGGACGGCAACTGGCGGTGTTGGAGCCCAGGGACAGGTGGAGGAGGAGGTAGGAGGAGGTAGGAGGGATTGCCACACACACAGCAGGGGAACAGCTGACGTTACTGAACCCCAATAACAGAGGAGGGACTGTTGACTGTGCGTACAGCACTTCTGGACGGCAACTGGCGGTGTTGGAGCCCAGGGACAGGTGGAGGAGGAGGAGGTTGGAGGAGGTTGGAGGAGGGATTGCCACACACACAGCAGGGGAACAGCTGACGTTACTGAACCCCAATAACAGAGGAGGGACTGTTGACTGTGCGTACAGCACTTCTGGACGGCAACTGGCGGTGTTGGAGCCCAGGGACAGGTGGAAAAGCAGAGGAACACAATGTAGGCCGAAGCCTGAGAAAGTCGAAAGGGAACCTTTAACCCCCCCCCCCAAGGCGTTTGTAGCTGAAAGAGCCAGCTTGTGCAGCACAAAAGATGCAAAAGGAAAAGGTGGCTCTTTTCATCATGCTCCTTGCAAACACAGAACTAAACACTTATAAAATGTGTCCCCTGCAACCGTAAAACCGTCCCGGAGGTGGGACTTTCCTTCGTAATGTGACGCAGCACAGCCGTCATTCCTACCCCCCCGGCGCCGCGCACCGGCTCCTCAGCGTTGGTTTATTCCGTCCCGGAGCCTGCGCTGTTATGTTATCCCGTGGCCAGGCACACTTAGCGCTGCCCGTCTTCTGGCATCATTTGGTCTCAGGATGGCTGCGCCTGTGCGGCCGCGCTGGCAGAGAGCCCGCCTCGCAGTGTCTTCTGATTTAATCCCACTGGGGGCCTGGGATCCATGGACATGCGCAGTGCATATCCTCGCCTCTCACTCCCCTCCCTACGGCTTCTTAAGACTGTGCGGTGTCACGGCCGTGGCATGCTATTAGGGACCAGCTGACACCGAACAGTCTGAAGAAGCCATAGGGAAATGAGTGAGAGGTGGAGGTTCAGATATGCACTGCGCATGTCCATGGATCCCAGGCCCCCAGTGGGATTAAATCAGAAGACACTGCGAGGCGGGCTCTCTGCCAGCGCGGCCGCACAGGCGCAGCCATCCTGACACCAAATGATGCCAGAAGACGGGCAGCGCTAAGTGTGCCTGGCCACGGGATAACATAACAGCGCAGGCTCCGGGACGGAATAAAACAACGCTGAGGAGCCAGTGCGCGGCGCCGTGGGGGTAGGAATGACGGCTTTGCTGCTTCACATTACGAAGGAAAGTCCCACCTCCGGGACGGTTTTACGGTATCAGTGGACACATTTTATAAGTGTTAAGTTCTGCGTGTGCAAGGAGCTAAACAAAAATAGCTACCTTTTCCTTGTGCAGCATTACTGCTGCACAAGGTGGCTCTTTCAGTAACAAACGCCTTGGGGGGGGGGGGGGACAGATTCCCTTACATTTCAGTTGTTGTGTCAGCGTGGCGGTCGCATGACACATTGCCGGTTACACAGCTGGGGATCAGCTGACGTTACTGAAACCCAATAACACTGGGTCGTATGTTTTGACTGTGCAGACGGCACTTCTGAGCCTCAACTGGCGGTGTTGGAGCACAGGAATTTAAGTTCAGGTGGTAGAAAGATGAACACAACAGGAGACCTGGATAACGTATACAGTGACCTAATTATTTAATCAGGAGGAGGAGTGGCAAATTCCTGCGAGATCCAGGCCTTGTTCATTTTCAGGAAAGTAAGCCGGTCAACGTTATCGGAGGATAGTCGCATGCGACGGTCAGTTAGTACACCACCTGCAGCACTAAAGACACGTTCCGATAATACACTGGCCGCAGGGCAAGACAGCACCTCCAATGCATACTGGCTTAGCTCTGGCCATGTATCCAGCTTTGAGACCCAAAACTTGAAAGGGGAAGAGCCGTCTGGGAGTACAGCAAGAGGGCAAGACATGTAGTCTGTCACCATCTGACGGAACCGTTGCCTCCTGCTGACTGGAGCCGTCTGTGATGGTGTAGACTTTTGTGGGGGGCACAGAAAACTGTGCCACAGTTGGGCCATACTGGTCTTGCCTTGGGCAGAGGCACTGCTTCTGCTCCCTCTTTGTGCAGAGCCTCCTCCACTGCCTGGACGCACTGAGCTGCTTTGTAATGCACTAGCAGCACTTCTCTCATTTGGAATGGAGAAGATGATGGAATTGACCAGTGTGTCTTGGTACTCCCGCATTTTTCGCTCCCGGTTCAACGGTGTGATGAGGCTTTCTACGTTGTCCCGGTAGCGAGGATCGAGGAGGGTGAACACCCAATAATCAGACATGTTGAGAATGTGGGCGATGCGGCGGTCGTTTCTCAGGCACTGCAGCATGTAATCCACCATGTGCTGCAGACTGCCAACTGCCCAAGAAACGCTGTCCCCTGCTGGAGGCGTGATCTCTGCCTGCTCGTCATCACCCCACCCTCGCTGTACACACTGAGTACTGGACAATTCGGTAACTCCCTCCTCTGGACGGACGTCTTCCTCCTCCATTGACTCCTCCTCATCCTCCTCACAAACTGTCCCCTGCCTACGCGTTTGTGAGGAACCACGTGGCGCTGACTGTCCAGAAGATGATGGAAATGGTGAATCCTCATCCTCCACCTCTTCCACAACATCATCCCTTAGCGCTTGCAGTGATTTTTCAAGCAGGCAGATAAGGGGGACAGTCATGCTGACTAGTGCATCATCTGCACTCGCCATCCGCGTGGAATAATCAAAGGGACGCAAAACCTGGCAGACGTCATTCATAGTGGCCCACTCTGTGGTTGTGAAGTCTGTACGGCGCTGACTGCGACTTTTTTGCGCCTGAAGCAGCTGGTACTCCATTACAGCTTGCTGCTGCTCACACAACCGCTCCAACATATGTAACGTGGAATTCCACCTGGTAGGTAGGTCACATATGATGCGATGTTCCGGCAGGCGGTGTCGGCGCTGCAGAGCCGCAATGCGCGCTTTTGCCGTGCTGGAACGCCGCAAGTGAGCACACTCTAGGCGGACCTTGTGCAGCAGTGCATCAAGATCCGGATAGTCCCTCAAAAAGCTCTGCACGACCAAATTGAGCACATGTGCCAGACATGGGATGTGAGTGAGGTTGCCGAGGCCCAGAGCTGCCACCAGATTTCGGCCATTATCACACACTACCATGCCTGGCTGGAGATTCGCTGGCACAAACCACACATCGCTCTCCTGCTTGATGGCATTCCAGAGCTCCTGCGCTGTGTGGCTACGATTCCCCAAAAAAATTAATTTCAACACGGCCTGTTGACGTTTGGCCACGGCTGTGCTCATGTCGGTCGTAACAGGTACACGTTCATCACGGGTCCATGTGGAGGTGGACTGTGACGGCTCCTGCAGCGATGATTCTGAGGAACTGGTGTAAGAGGAGGAGTCAATGCGTACAGAATGGATTCCTGCAATCCTTGGAGTGGGCAGGACACGTCCTGCGCCACTCGCACGGTCTGTACCTGGCTCAACGACATTAACCCAATGGGCAGTGAGGGAAAGGTATCGCCCCTGTCCATGTTGACTGGTCCACGCATCGGTGGTGAGGTGGACCTTGCTACTGACGGCGTTCAGAAGCGCGTGTTTTATGTGTACCTCCACATGCTTGTGCAGGGCAGGGACGGCTTGCCTGCTGAAGTAAAAGCGGCTGGGCACATTGTACTGTGGGACTGCCAATGACATCAAGTCACGGAAGCTGTCAGTCTCCACCAGCCTGAATGACAGCATTTCCAGTGACAGCAGTTTGGCAATGCCTGCAGTCAGAGCCTGTGCTCGTGGGTGGTTTGACGAGAAAGGCCGCCTTTTCTCCCATGCCTGTACTACCGATGGCTGTAGACTGGGCTGGGAGTGTGTGGATGACTGGGAAAGTGGTGCTGCGGGTGGAATTACAGCGGGTCTCTGGACAACAGGGCCAGAGGTTCTTCCACGGCGATCCTGGGAGGAAGCCGAACCAGCTGCGTGTGAGCTAGAGGAAGAGGCAACACGAGCTGAAGAGGTGGTAGCTGCCGCTGTTGGTTGGCCTACCTCTTCAGTGTGTTTTTCTAACTCCGCCGGGTGCCTGTTGCGCACATGTTTCCACATGTTGGAGGTATTGAGGCTGCTGACATTTCGACCTCTTTTGACTTTTTGATGACACACGTTGCATCTGACATAGCAAATGTCATCTGCAACTGTGTCAAAAAAGGACCAGGCACTGCAAGTCTTGGGAGCGCCCTTTTTGGCCTTTGGAAGAGACATGCTCCTAACGGGTGCCAAAGCGGAGGCTGCAGGATCCGCGGTCTTCCCCCTCCCTCTCCCTCTTTGGGCCGTACGGGGAATCTCTTCCTCAGAGCTGCTCCCACCACCTTCCTGTCCCTCACGCCAAGATGGGTCGAGGACCTCATCATCTACACTACCCTCTGCCCCCAACTGCTCCTCCTGGGTAGTCTCAGCAGCAGAGCACGCACCAGTAAGTGGCACCTGAGTGTCATCATCAGCTGATGTGGCCTGCGATGTGGTGACCGGAGCCACTGGCCCACCCGCCTCTTCAGAGGAAGACAGAAAAAGCTGTTGGGCATCACTGCACCCTGCCTCTTCTTCCATTTCTCCAATGCTGCTTGGCTGGCCCCCTGTTTCCAAGCCAAGAGATTCAGAGAACAGAAGTAGAGACGGCTCCTGTCCTGGGCTCTCTGTCTGCCTGGGCAATTTGGCAGGTGGTGAAGAGACAGATGGCTGCTCTCCAGTGCTCTGTGTCTGAGAGGATGTGGCACTAATGGAAGTTGATGCATTAGCTGCCATCCATCCGACAACAGCTTCAATTTGGTCTTGACGCAGCAGCGGTGTACGACGCTCTGACACAAAGCTGCGCATGAACGACTGTTGCCTGGTGAAAGTGGGTGCTGATGAGTCACCGGTGCCCGCAGCAGGCACAGAATCCCCACGTCCCCTCCCTGCTCCGCGCCCACGCCCACGCCCACGTGCCTTACTCACTGCCTTCTTCATCTTGGTTGACTGATAAAGATAAGCAGAAAAGTACTAACGGATTTGTGTGCTTATTCCTGAGCAACTCCTCCTAACAGGTATAAGAAACACTAATTTTCTAAAGTGTGGACTAGACTTTAATATGAGCTAATGTGGCCTACAGAAATGTAAAGTGGTGTCACTGGTGTGTTTGGTGAACTTTATTATTTATTTCTTTTTTGGGGGCTGAACTGACAACAGATAGAGCTGCAGTCACACAGAGACCGTGCAGACAGCCGTAAACGGCGCTGCAAGGCCCAAAAACCCTCCTCTACTTTATCCTATGTAGTGTTTTTCCACAAATTAGCTGGAGACGGGTGGAAAGACACTAATAGGATTTTTTTAAATTAATTAGCAGCAGACTACACTACTTGAAAAAAAATTAAAATTGATTTGGCGGTATGACGCAGTGAACAACCCTGAGCTGGAGACAACCAGGCTACGGCTGCTCACAGACTACAGGGCGAGCTGCAGTCACACGGAGACCGTGCAGACAGCCGTAAACGGCGCTGCAAGGCCCATAAACCCTCCTCTACTTTATCCTATGTAGTGTTTTTCCACAAATTAGCTGGAGACGGGTGGAAAGACACTAATAGGATTTTTTTAAATTAATTAGCAGCAGACTACACTACTTGAAAAAAAATTAAAATTGATTTGGCGGTATGACGCAGTGAACAACCCTGAGCTGGAGACAACCAGGCTATGGCTGCTCACAGACTACAGGGCGAGCTGCAGTCACACGGAGACCGTGCAGACAGCCGTAAACGGCGCTGCAAGGCCCAAAAACCCTCCTCTACTTTATCCTATGTAGTGTTTTTCCACAAATTAGCTGGAGACGGGTGGAAAGACACTAATAGGATTTTTTTAAATTAATTAGCAGCAGACTACACTACTTGAAAAAAAATTAAAATTGATTTGGCGGTATGACGCAGTGAACAACCCTGAGCTGGAGACAACCAGGCTACGGCTGCTCACAGACTACAGGGCGAGCTGCAGTCACACGGAGACCATGCAGACAGCCGTAAACGGCGCTGCAAGGCCCAAAAACCCTCCTCTACTTTATCCTATGTAGTGTTTTTCCACAAATTAGCTGGAGACGGGTGGAAAGACACTAATAGGATTTTTTTAAATTAATTAGCAGCAGACTACACTACTTGAAAAAAAATTTAAATTGATTTGGCGGTATGACGCAGTGAACAACCCTGAGCTGGAGACAACCAGGCTACGGCTGCTCACAGACTACAGGGCGAGCTGCAGTCACACGGAGACCGTGCAGACAGCCGTAAACGGCGCTGCAAGGCCCAAAAACCCTCCTCTACTTTATCCTATGTAGTGTTTTTCCACAAATTAGCTGGAGACGGGTGGAAAGACACTAATAGGATTTTTGTAAATTAATTAGCAGCAGACTACACTACTTGAAAAAAAAAAAAAAAAAAGAACAGTATGAGGCAATGAACCACCCTCCCTGAACTGAATACAACCAGCTATGGATGGCCTATGTGGCTGCACTCAGACTAGAGAGTGGGCTGCACTCACACACACACACACACACAGACCTTGCAGATCGCTGTGAAAACAGCGCTACAAGGCAAAAGCAAGGTGAATAGTAGGTGAACACAGCGGTTGCTAAATTAGCCTTTGGAAAGCACAAAGAAGCAAATCGCTATCTCTAAACTGTCCCTCAGTCAGCAAACAGCGTCCTGTCACTAACTGAATTCACAGCAGAGTGATCGGAAAATGGCGCCAGCGACTTTTAAACTGCATCATGACATCATTTCAGCAGCCAATCACAGCCTTGCCAGTAGTTTCATGCCCTCCATGCTAAACAGGATGTGCCCACACTTGGAATCATTCTCATTGGCTGAATTTCGGAATTTTGAATCTGGGAACTTCCGATTCCGGTATCCGATACGCGGCAAGTATCGGAATCCCGGTATCGGAATTCCGATACCGCAAGTATCGGCCGATACCCGATACTTGCGGTATCGGAATGCTCAACACTAGCGCCGGGGAACAAGCATTACACTAAGCTCTGTTCTCCATCGCCGAATACTGAAAACGGCTCTCATCATTCTCCCTTGCTCTGCCAGCGATTCCCACTAACAGCAGCTCTGTGGAACGCTCGCTCTGTCTGCAACAAGCTTTCCTACATCAACGATCTTTTGTTACTACCAAACTTTCCTTCCTCGCCATCACCGAAACCTGGCTCACCCCTTCTGACACAGCCTCTCCTGCTGCATTCCACCTTTCTCACACACCCCACCCCTGCAGCAAGCATGGTGGAAGAGGTGGTTTTCTCCTGTCAGATAACAGCTCCTTCACCCCAATCCAATTACCACCCTCTGTTACCCTCCCTTCCTTTGAGGTGCACTCTGTGCGCATCTACTCCCCCTCCAACCTCCAATTGGCTGTCATTTACCACCCCCCAAGGCCAGCCACCACCTTCTTTGACCACTTCACCACCTGGCTACTTTATTTCCTCTCCGCTGACATCCCCACTATCATCTTGGGTGACTTCAACATCCCCATTGACTCTTCCTCTCAGCTGCCACTAAGCTTCTATCTCTCACTTCCTCCTTCGGCCTCACTCAATGGTCTTCTACAGCCACCCACAAAGATGGCCACACACTGGACCTCATCTTCAGCCACCTCTGTTCCCTGTTCCCTATCTAACCTCTCTAACTCACCTCTTCCTCTTTCTAACCACAACCTACTCACATTCTCTTCCCTCTCCACTCCTTGTCTACAACCCCCAACCCACAAACTTGCACACCCTCGCAGAAATCTTAAACACCTCGATCTACACTCACTCTCTGAATCCCTTCTCCCTCTTACAGAAATAAGTTTCCTGCACAATGTGGATGACGCTGCTGCTCTATATAACACCACAATAGCTGCAGCTTTGGAATCTGTTGCCCCTCTCACACATACCACAGCTCGCAAAATCAACAGACAGCCCTGGCACACCAGCCTGACCAAAGAACTGAGGCGAGCTTCCAGGGCTGCTGAGCAGAGATGGAAAAGATCCCACTCCAACTAGCACTTCATCGCATTTAAACAGTCCCTCACTACTTTCAAGGTCATACTTGCCACAGCTAAACAAACCTACTTCTCATCTCTCATATTCTCCTTGTCTCACAACCCTAAACAGTTATTCAACACCTTCAATTCTCTCCTCTGTCCCCAGCACCTCCTCCCTCCCCATTTATCTCAGCTGAAGACTTTGCCTCATTTTTCATGCAGAAGATTGATAACATCAGAGACAGTTATGGTTGACAACCCCCAGAGCGCTTCCTCCCAACTGCCCAGCCCTCCACCTCTAAAACCATCTTCTCCACCATTACAGAAGATTGACTCTCCACTATACTCTCAAGATCTCACCACCTGTGCACTTGATGAGATCCCTTCCCACTTCATCCCAAACCTCGTCACAGTCTTCATCCCTACCCTAACCCATCTCTTCAACCTATCACTAACAACTGGTGTTTTCCCCTCAAGCTTTAAACATGCCTCAATCAAACCTATCCTCAAAAAGCCATCTCTTGACCCATCCTCTGTATCTAGCTATCACCCTACATCACTTCTCCACTATGCCTCAAAACTACTGGAACAACACGTCCATCTTGAACTGTCCTCCCATCTCTCTTCCTGCTCCCTCTTTGACTGCTTACAATCTGGCTTGCGGTCACACCACTCCACTGAAACTGCCCTAACTAAGGTCACCAATGACCAATTAACCACAAAGAGCAAGCGCTAGGGTTGAGCGACTTTTATTTTTATAGGATCGGGTCGGGTTTCACGAAACCCGACTTTCTCACAAAGTCGGGTTGAGTGAAATCGTCCGATCCTATAAAAAAGTTGGGGTCGGGGTCGGCCGAAACACGAAACCCAATGCAGTGCAATGGGATACTATGGTTCCCAGGGTCTGAAGGAGAGGAAACGCTCCTTCAGGCCCTGGGATCCATATTTAAGTGTAAAATAAAGAATAAAAAGAAAAAATATTGATATACTCACCTCTCCGACGCAGCCTGATGTAACCGGCAGCTTCGGTACCTCAGAATGAGCGCTTGAAAGACCTTAGATGATGTTGAGGCCTGTGATTGGTCGCGTGGCGGTCACGTGACCGCCACGCGACCAATCACAGGCCGCGACGTCATCTAAGGTCTTTCAAGTGCTCATTCTGAGGTACCGAAGCTGCCGGTTACATCGGGCTGCGTCGGAGAGGTGAGTATATCAATATTTTTTATTTTTATTCTTTATTTTACACTTAAATATGGATTCCGATACCGATTCCCGATATCGCAAACATATCGGAACTCGGTATCGGAATTCCGATACCAGATTCAGAAGATCGCCGACCTCATGGCCGACCCCACACAGGGGTCGGGTCGGGTTTCATGAAACCCGACTTTGCCAAAAGTCGGCGACTTCTGAAAATGGCCGACCCGTTTCGCTCAACCCTAGCAAGCGCCACTACTCTGTCCTCCTCCTCTTGGACCTGTCCTCTGCCTTTGACACAGTGGACCATTCCCTATTATTACAGACCCTTTCATCCCTTGGCATCACAGACTTGGCCCTATCCTGGATCTTGTCATACCTAACAGACCGGACATTCAGCGTCTCCCACTCACACACCACCTCCTCACCTCGCCCCTATCTGTCGGAGTCCCGCAAGGTTCAGTCCTAGGGCCACTACTCTTCTTCATTTACACCTTTGGCCTGGGAAATCTCATAGAATCTCACGGCTTTTAGTATCACCTCTATGCTGATGACACACAGATCTACATCTCTGGACCAGATATCACCAGCCTACTAACTAGAATCATTTAATGTCTGTCCGCTACTTCATCCTTCTTCTCCGCTAGATTTCTAAAACTTAACATGGACAAAATAAAATTCATCTTCTTTCCCCATCTCATGCGACCCTCCGCAATGAACCTATCCATTACAGTAAATTGCTGCCCACTCTCCCCAGTCCCACAAGCTCGCTGCCTCGGGGTAATCCTTGACACTGATCTCTCCCTCAAACCACATATCCATGCCCTTTCCACTTCCTGCCGCCTTCAACTCAAAAATATTTCCCAGATCCCTACATTCCTAAACCAAGAATCTGCATAAACCCTAGCCCATGCCCTCATCATCTCCTGCCGCAACTACTGCAACCTCCTGTTCTGTGGCCTCCCCTCAAACACTCTTGCACCCCTCCAATCTATTCTAAACTCTGCTGCCCAACTAATCCGCCTGTCCCCCCGCTATTCCCCGGCCTCTCCCCTCTGTCAATCCCTTCACTGGCTCCCCATTGCCCAGAGACTCCAGTACAAAGCCCTAGCAATGACATACAAAGCCATCCACAACCTGTCTCCTCCATACATCTGTGACTTTGTCTCCTGGTTCTTACCTGCACGCAACCTCCGATCCTCAAAAGATCTCCTTCTCTACTTCCCTCTTTTTCCTCTTCCCACAATCGCATACAAGATTTCTCTCATGCATCACCCCTACTCTGGATCTCTCTACCACAACATATCAGACTCTTGCCTACCATCGAAACCTTCAAAAAGAACCTGAAGACCTACCTCTTCTGACAAGTCTACAACTTGCAGTAACCACCGATCGACGAAACCGCAGCACGACCAGCTCTACCCTCACCTATTGTAACCTCACCATACCTTGTAGATTGTGAGCCCTCGCAGGCAGAGTCCTCTCTCCTACTGTACCAGTTGTGACTTGTATTGTTTAAGATTATTGTACTTGTCTTTATTATGTATAACCCCTCCTCACATGCAAAGCACCATGGAATAAATGGCGCTATAATAAATAATAATAATAATAATAATGATGAGAGTTACATTTAAGTGACAAAAGAGCAGGCGGTGGTTGATGGGACTATCATACTCCCATCAGACTGCTGCTACTAACAGTGACAGCAGGAGCAGCTGATGGAGCCACCTACGCTATAAATAAATAAATGAAAAAAAATGGTGTGGGTTCCCCTGTATTTTTTATAACCAGCCAGGCAAAACTAACAGCTGGGGGCTGCAACCCTCAGCTGTCAGCTTCATAAACGCTGGTTATAAAGAATAGAGGGGTCCCCACTCTGTTTTTTTTAATTATTTAAATAAATAATTTAAAAAAACAGTGTGGGGTTCCCCCCATTTTTGACAACCAGTCTTGCTAAAGCTCACAGCTGAGGCCTGGTATTCTCAGGCTGGTAAGGGGCCATGTACATGGACCCCCAGCAGCCTAAAGATAGCAGCCCGCAACTGCCCAAAAAAAGCACATCTATTAGAGGTGCCAATTCTGGTGCTTTGCCTGGCTTTTAACACTTGCTCTGTAGCAGTGGCAAGTGGGGTTCCTTTTTGTGGGGTTGATGTCACCTTTGTATTGTCAGGTGATATCAAGCAATGAATTAGTAATGGAGAGATGTTTATAAGAAATCTCTCCATTACTAATCCTATAGTTAAATGTAAAATAAAGATACAGCCAGAAGAATTCCTATGAAGCCCTCGATCTACTGTAATAAAAGTAAAATAAAAAACAACAATATACCATACCTGTCCGCCGTTGTGTCCCATGCCATAATCCATGTCTGGGGATAATTAGTTTTCTAGCTGGGATCTCACCACAGCTCAGCCCAGCTGGGAACAGAGGTCAGTGACCGGAGGTAACCTCTATAAAGTCACCCCCATTCATTGAGTGCTCACGGGGCTAGCGGGGATCTCACCGCAGTGCAGCCCAGCTAAGAACGCAGCCCAGTGATCGGAGGTAACCTCTATGTTGTCACCCCCAGTCACTGACGCTGCATTCCCAGCAGTTCATTCATCAGTGGTTTTCAGCTGGGACGGTTGCATCTTGGCTCCGTCCAGGTTGAAAACTAATTATCCCCCAGACATGAATTACTGCGTGGGACACAACGACGGACATGTATGGTATATTGTTGTTTTTTTACTTTCCTTTTATTACAGGAGATCAGGGGCTTTGCAGGAATTAGGCATTGCAAGAAGTATGGTTTAATTAAGAAAAAAGGAGTCTGTGTTTTCTGACTGTGTCTTTATTTAACATATAACTATAGGATTAGTAATGGAGAGGTGTCTTATAGACACACCTCTCCATTACTAATCCGTAGGGTTGATGTCACTCGACAATTATTGATGAGTGAACGTGCTCACCACTACTCATTACTCGCCTGAGTATTATGGTATTTGGGGTACTCGGTGATCATCGAGCATCTTCGGGGATCTTGGGTCTCCACCCTGCAATTTTGGCGCTCTTTCGAGCTCCAGTGAATATGCAGGGATTGTCTGCCATGCACTGTAATACCACAGCCATCTTTGTTATGGTATTACAGTGATTGGCTGGCCATACAGTGTCATTAGGTCTTTAACCCCTTAAGCCCCGAGGGTGGTTTGCACGTTAATGACCGGGCCAATTTTTACAATTCTGACCACTGTCCTTTTATGAGGTTATAACTCTGGAATACTTCAACGGATCTTAGCGATTCTGACACTGTTTTCTTCTGACATATTGTACTTCATAATAGTGGTAAAATTTCTTCAATATAACTTGCGTTTTTTCTGAAAAAAATGGAAATTTGGCGGAAAATTTTGAAAATTTCGCAATTTTCCAAATTTTAATTTGTATGCCCTTAAATCACAGAGATATGTCACATAAAATACTTAATAAGTAACATTTCCCACATGTCTACTTTACATCAGCACAATTTTGGAACCAAAATTTTTTTTTGTTAGGGAGTAATAAGGGTTAAAAGTTGACCAGAAATTTCTCATTTTTACACCACCATTTTTTCTAGGGACCACATCTCATTTGAAGTCATTTTGAGGGGTCTATATGATAAAAAATACCCAAGTGTGACAACATTCTAAAAACTGCACCCCTCAAGGTGCTCAAAACCACATTCAAGAAGTTTATTAACCCTTCAGGTGTTTCACAGGAATTTTTGCAATGTTTAAATAAAAATGAACATTTAACTTTTTTTCACACAAAATTTATTTCAGCTCCAATTTGTTTTATTTTACCAAGGGTAACAGGAGAAAATGGACCCAAAAAGATGTTGTACATTTTGTACTGAGTACGCTGATACCCCATATGTGGGGATAAACCACTGTTTGGGCGCATGGCAGAGCTTGGAAGGAAAGGAGCGCCATTTGACTTTTCAATGCAAAATTGACTGGAATTGAGATGGGACGCCATGTTGCGTTTGGAGAGGCCCTGATGTGCCTAAACATTGAAACCCCCCACAAGTAACACCATTTTGGAAAGTAAACCCCCTAAGGAACAAATCTAGATGTGTGTTGAGCACTTTGACCCAACAAGTGCTTCACAGAAGTTTATAATTCAGAGCAGTAAAAATAAAATATATTTTTTCACAAAAATGATCTTTTTGCCCCCAATTTTTTATTTCCCCAAGGGTAAGAGAAGAAATTGGACCCAAAAAGTTGTTGAGCAATTTGTCCTGAGTACGCTGATACCCCATATGTGGGGGTAAATGACTGTTTGGGCGCATGGCAGAGCTCGGAAGGGAAGGAGCGCCTTTTGACTTTTCAATGCAAAATTGACTGGAATTGAGATGGGACACCATGTCGCTTTTGGAGAGCCAGTGATGTGCCTAAACATTAAAACCCCACACAAGTGACACCATTTTGGAAAGTAGACCCCCTAAGGAATTTATCTAGATGTTTTCTGAGAGCTTTGAACCCCCAAGTGTTTCACTACAGTTTATAACGCAGAGCCATGTACCCAAACAGTAAAAACCCCTCACAAGTGACCCCATATTGGAAACTAGACCTCCCAAGGAACTTATCTAGATGTGTTGTGAGAACTTTGATCCGCCAAGTGTTTCACTACAGTTTATAACGCAGAGCCGTAAAAATAAAAATTCTTTTTTTTTTTTTTCACAAAAATGATTTTTTAGCCCCCAGTTTTGTATTTTCACAAGGGTAACAGGATAAAATGGACCCCAAAAGTTGTTGTCCAATTTGTCCTGAGTACACTGATACCCCATATGTGGGGGGGAACCACTGTTTGGGCACATGGCAGAGCTCAGAAGGGAAGGAGCACCATTTGGAATGCAGACTTAGATGGATTGGTCTGCAGGCGTCACGTTGCATTTGCAGAGCCCCTGATGTACCCAAACAGTACAAACCCCCCAAAAGTGACCCCATATTGGAAACTAGACCTCCCAAGGAACTTATCTAGATGTGTTGTGAGAAGTTTGAACCCCCAAGTGTTTCACTACAGTTTACAACGCAGAGCTGTGAAAATAAAAAAACTTTTTGAAAAATGATTTTTAGCCCCCCAAATTTTTATTTTCCCAAGGATAACAAGAGAACTTGGACCCCAAAAGTTGTTTTCTAATTTGTCCTGAGTACGCTGATACCCCATATGTTGGAGTAAACCCCTGTTTGGGCGCACGGGAGAGCTCGGAAGGGAAGGAGCACGGTTTTACTTTTTCAGCGCAGAATTGGCTGGAATTGAGATCGAACGCCATGTCGCGTTTGGAGAGCCCCTGATGTGCCTGAACAGTGGAAACTCCCCAATTCTACCTGAAACCCTAATCCAAACACACCCCTAACCCTAATCCCAGCAGTAACCCTAACCACACCCCTAACCCTGACACACCCCAACCCTAACCCTTTAGCCGCAACCCTAACTTTAGCCCCAACCCTAACCCTAACTTTAGCTCCAACCCTAGCCCCAACCCTAACCCTAACCCTAGCCCTAACCCTAGCCCTAACCCTAACCCTAGCCCTAACCCTAACCCTAGCCCTAACCCTAGCTCTAACCCTAACCCTAGCCCTAACCCTAACCCTAGCCCTAACCCTAACCCTAATGAGAAAATGGAAATAAATAGATTTTTTTAATTTTATTATTTTTCCCTAATTAAGGGGGTGATGAAGGGGGGTTTGATTTACTTTTATAGTGTTTTTTATATTCGATTTTTATGATTTGCAGCTGTCACACACTAAAAGACGCTTTTTATAGCAAAAAAGTTTTTGCGTCTCCACATTTTGAGACCTATAATTTTTCCATATTTTGATTCACAGTCATGTGAGGTCTTGTTTTTTGCGGGACGCGTTGACGTTTTTATTGGTAACATTTTTGGACACGTGACAGTTTTTGATCGCTTTTTATTCCGATTTTTGTGAGGCAGAATGACGAAAAGCCAGCTATTCATGAATTTCTTTTGGGGGAGGTGTTTATACTGTTCCACGTTTGGTAAAATTGCTAAAGCAGTTTTATTCTTCGGGTCAGTACGATTACAGCGATATCTCATTTATATAATTTTTTTATGTTTTGTCGCTTTTACACGATAAAAGCTATTTTATAGAAAAAATTATTTTGGCATCGCTTTATTCTGAGGACTATAACTTTTTTATTTTTTTGCTTATGATGCTGTATGGTGGCTCTCTTTTTGCGGGAAAAGATGATGCTTTCAGCGGTACCATGGTTATTTATATCTGTCTTTTTGATTGCGTGTTATTCCACTTTTTGTTCGGCTGTATGATAATAAAGCGTTGTTTTTTGGCTCGTTTTTTTTTTTTTTCTTACGGTGTTCACTGAAGGGGTTAACTAGTGGGACAGTTTTATAGGTTGGGTCGTTACGGACGCGGCCATACTAAATATGTGTACTTTTATTGCTTTTTTGTTATTTAGATAAAGAAATGTATTTATGGGAATAATATTTTTTTTTCTTTATTTAGGAATTTATTTTTTTTTACTTTTTTTCCATACATGTGGATTTTTTTTTTTACTTTTTTACTTTGTCGCGGGGGGGACATCACAGATCGCTGATCTGACAGTTTGCACAGCACTCTGTCAGATCAGCGATCTGACTTACAGTGCTGCAGGCTTACCAGCGCCTGCTCTGGACCCAGAAGTAATCCCTGCAGGACCCGGATGCAGCCCCACGGCCATTTTGGATCCGGGGCCTGCAGGGATAAGAGGTAAGAGACGCTCGGAGCAACGCGATCACATCGCGTTGCTCCGGGGGTCTCAGGGAAGCACGCAGGGAGCCCCCTCCCTGCGCGATGCTTCCCTATACCGCCGGAACACTGCGATCATGTTTGATCGCAGTGTGCCGGGGGTTAATTTGCCGGGGGCGGTCCGTGACCGCTCCTGGCACATAGTGCCAGATGTCAGCTGCGATAGTAAGCTGACACCCGGCCGCGATCAGCTGCGCTCCCCCCGTGAGCGCGGCCGATCGCTATGACGTACTATCCCATCGGTGGGAATTAAAGCCCACCCCACCTCGACGAGATAGTATGTCATATGGGATTAAGGGGTTAAGAGACCGGACACCGCCCTGCTCGGTGCATTCAGCTCCAGACTCAGCTAGTGTAGGGATTGCTGCTGCTGAAATAGGATCAGGTTTGTGCTTTTATTAGTTAGTGTGGTTCTACCATCACAGAATCCACAAATCCAGGTAAAACAACAGTCCTTTTTAGGGCTAATTAGGACGTATATTTATTGCAGAGCTAGGTAGGCAGGGGAGTCTATGTGCACACATCCACATCAATGCAAGGCATGCAAGCACTGTATGTGAGTATATAGATCTCACTACATATATCAAGAGGGTCCATTACTGTCTGCTGGTGCCTATTTTATATACACCTAGCTGCAGGTATCTGTGGCTAGGATTCCTTTTTTTGCACCTGAATCCTGCTAATTTTATTACAAAGCAATCCAGAGTCCCCCTTTTTTCCACATTTACTTGCTTGGTCACTCTGCTGACTACAGCCAAGTCATTTTAATACAACAGCGTGAAAATCTAGCAATTTAAAACTGCTTTTTTTGTCCCAGGCATCAGATGTGAGTGCACAGAAAATTCTGGCCTTTTTTTTGGTACTGTAGCATTTTTTGGAGTGTCTTACAACATTTTTGAACACCATTTTTCTGACCAAAAAAATCGTCATCTGGCCAAAAAATATTTAGCTACAGTTCTTATATTTATCACAGTGTTTTGTACGCCACACGCATCGCATATCATTGTGCTAAATATTATACAATTTTAGTACTCCAACATTTTATTATTTTTAAGTGTCAAAAAAATCCAGGCCACATATTTAACAGTGTTCTATCTCTGTCAGACTCCAAATCTATCTATCTGTGCTCTACAAATAGTTGCTTTTCAGGCCTACATTTCACTTTTTTGGCTGTCCGCTACCCTAAGTCTATACAGTATTTTGGGGTAAAAATTTTTAAAAAAACTCCAGCCACATATTGAAGAGTGTGATATCTCCATCAGAATCCTGATCTATCTGTGCTCTACAAATAGTTTATTTTCAGGCCTACATTCCACTTTTTTGACTGTCTGCTACCCTAGGTCTATACACTATGTTGGCGTAAGAAATAAAAAAATACAGGCCACGTATTGAATAGTCTGTTATCTCCATCAGACGCCTGGTCTATCTGTGCTCTACAAATAGTTGCTTTTCAGGCCTACATTACACTTTTTTTGCTGTCTGCTACCCTAGGTCTATACACTATTTTGGGGTAAAAAAAAAAAATACAGGCCACGTATTGAACAGTCTGTTATCGCCGTCAGATGCCTGGTCTATCTGTGCTCTACAAATAGTTGCTTTTTGGGCCTATATTCCACTTTTTTGCCTGTCCACTACCCAAGGTCTATAGAGTATTTTGGGCTAAAAAAATAAAGAAAACTCCAGGCCACATATTGAAGAGTGTGATATCTCCGTCAGACTCCTGGTCTATCTGTGCTCTACAAATAGTTGCTTTTCAGGCATACATTCCACTTTTTTGGCTGTCTGCTACCCTAGCTCAAAACATTATTTTGGGGTAAAAAAATAAAAAAATACTGGCCACATATTGAACAGTCTGGTATCTCTGTGACATGCCTCATCTGTCTGTGGCCTACAAATTGTGTCATTAGGTGAGAGTCGAGGCTTGCATTCATCTTTTTATTAAAATGGGCAAGGTGCGTGGCAAAAGACGGGGAAGTGGACTTGATGGTGATGGTGCATGCAGAGGTCGAGGCTGTAGACAAGCTGAAAGTGGGTCACAACAAACACCCACATCTTCTCGCAAGAGATTCCTGTCAGAATTCATAGGACACGGCAGAACAGCACTCTTGACACCAGAGCAGCGTGAAAAGGTAGTTGGTTGGGTGGCGAATAATGCTTCCAGTCACTTTGCCACCACCACCAGCACCCTGTCCTGTCTGTGTAGCCGTAGCTCTGCATCGCATATTCCTCACCCTGATCCTCATTCTTCCCACCATGCTGAGTGCCCTAAGACAACTGATCCAATACTTGGACACTCTGAAGAGTTGTTCACTTTTCCATTTATCGATTCGTGCCTCTCTCCCGGTCCACTTGAAGCGAGGCAAGATGAGATTCCATGTAGCGATGCCCAAATATTTGAGCAGCCAAGGTCACACGAAGGCGACGGTGTTAACGTGTCACAAGAGGTGGATGATGATGAGACAATTGCCAGATGCTCAGGAGGAGGACCAGGGTGCAGAAGTTAAATAAGAGGTTGTGGATGATATAGAAACTGACCCAACCTGGCAGGAGGACATGCAGAGTGAGGACAGCAGCACACAGGGGGATGAAGGCATAGCACCACAACAGGCAGGAAGACACAGTGTGTTGTCCGCAGACAGAAGGCAGGTAACCGTTTCACGCAACACCAACATGACGGAAGTTACCAGACCAAATATAAGGTTTTCCCGAGTCTGGTTGTTTTTTAAAGACTCTGCCGATAACCCCAAACAGGCCATTTGCAACACCTGCCGTACCCGTATCAGCAGGGGAAAGCAAAACTACCAGCCTGACCACCACCAGCAGATCAGGCACATGGCAGCAAAGCACCCGACTTTGTGGGCCGAACCACAGGCACCAGGAACAGTGTCTGCGGGTAACACCTGTTAGGGCTAGCGGAACACACCAAATTATAAGAGAGATGGTATAGGGTGTGTTCGCAGCCCGGGGTCCACCGTGCAGAGATGGAACCTGCTGCTAAGTAATGATGGACTATATGGCGGTACAATGTGGATACTCACATGGGTTAACTTCACCCTGTGTGAAGGAAGCAAACCCTGTTGCGTCACAGGGCCACGGTACCGCACCAAGAGCACAAGCAAGGAGTCTCAGGACTCTATCCCAAGACACAGGGTTAGAGTTCGTTCAGACCACTTGCGCTCAGCACCGCAACTGGGGTTTCAAAGTAACAGAAAATATAACTTAAAGCACAAGAGTGCATGCTGTGTCGCTTTGGCGGACGCCACTAACCACCCAGACTTGGGATAGGAAAGCGCTCTATAAGCGCACGGCGCCGCACTGGCGGTTACAGCAATAGATGCTGTATCGTGTGTCTTTATGTTGACAGCTTAGTCGGGCGCTAGACAGCAAGCATCCACCTTTTGCGAACAGTCATACACAAGGGAGGGGATTTTAAAGAACGACTTGCACTCATCAACACACACACGATTCCAAATGTACAGTAGCGCATGGCCGTGCAGCCATGCAAACCTTTTATAGCTGCAGCAAGAACAGGACCTTCCCAGAAGGACCAATGGGAGTCAGCCACAGAAGAACAACACCTTCAGGACCTTCCTAAAGGACCAATTGGATTTGCTGCAGTATCTAAGCATGTGACCCTTGATCTCCCATGAGAGATCTTGCCCTGGGCATGCTCAGAAAGGGAAGAGCAGGACTTAGTCCCAAACACGTCTGCTCATCGCTGCCCAGTACTGGCTACAATGGCAGAAGCTGCAAAGGCAGCAGTAACTAGTCGTCCAGTATCAGCCTGAGCTAGACGCTGGGACCGACGACTCCGCTGAGTAGACTCCACTGCGGCTGGAGAAAAATGGGAGACCGCAGCGGAGATGGTTTGAGATTCCCCCTGTGCAGAGGCGGGATCTCGACACCTAACATTACCTCCCCTCCTTGAACCTTGCTACGCTTGAAGGCAGCAACGAGCTGTGAAGCTCGAATGTGTTCAGCAGGCTCCCAGGACCTGTCTTCTGGGCCATAACCCTTCCAATCCACCAAATAGATTTTTTGCCACATACCACCTTGCACCCCAAAATAGCATACACCTCGTAATCGTCGTACCCGTCGAATAGACGAACCCGATGTCCCGGCAGATGACTCGGAAAACCGGGACATGTATATGGGCTTCAAGAGGGACACATGAAAGGTGTCGGTGATACCCAGGCATGGAGGAAGGGCCAGACGGTAGACCACAGGGTTAACCTGTTCGGGGACCTTGAAGGGACCCAAGTACCACCGAGGTGCAAACTTAGTGGACTCAACTCACAGCCTGATGTTACGGGCGGAGAGCCACACCAAGTCGCCAGAAGCAAAGGTCGGAGCGGGGCGCCAATGAGCATCGGTGGAGGTCCTAATTCTCTCCTTGGAGGCCCTAATGGCATCCTGAGCGCAGTCCCAAATGTCCTGCGCCTCCACAGCCCAGTCTGCCACCCTGGAGTCAGCAAAAGACACAGGCATGGGCACAGAAACACGCGGATGCTGGTCGTAATTTAGGAGGAATGGAGTCAGACCGGTGGAGTCGGCTACAGTGTTGTTAAGCGCAAACTCTGCCCACGGTAGCAAGGATGCCCAGTCATCCTGCCTGGCAGAAACAAAATGTCGTAAATATGTGACCAGGGTCTGGTTGGCCCTCTCAACCAACCCAATCGTCTCGGGATGATATGCCGAGGAGAGATTCAACTCAATACTGAGTAGACGACAAAGCTCTCTCCAGAATCGAGACGCAAACTGGGGACCCCGGTCACTGACAATTTTGTCCGGCATACCGTGTAGGCGAAAGATATGCTTGATGAACAATGCTGCCACAGCCCGTGCAGAAGGTAGCCGTGGAAGAGGCACCAAGTACACCATTTTGGAAAAATCATCGGTGATCACCCAGATTATGGTGCAGCTACGAGACTTGGGTAAGCCCACCACAAAGTCCATCTCGACCATCTCCCAGGGCCTGTCCGCCACCGGCAGGGGGTAAAGCAACCCAGCTGGCTGTTGCCAAGGAGACTTGTTCTTGGTGCAAGAGACACACGCCCGAACATAGTCTGTGACGTCACAAGCCATATCCGGCCACCAATATGTCCTCACCAGTAGCACAGATGTCTTTTTGGACCCAAAATGTCCACCCACCCTGGACGAGTGAGCCCAAGAGAGAACCTCTGGATGCAGATTGGATGGTACAAAAGTCTTGCCCTGAGACACAGACTCGAGCGAAACCGGGGCCACAGTTCTCAGGCTGTCGGTGAAGACAATGAGCCAAGGCTCCTCTTCCTCCTTCTCAGATGATACAACGGAGCGAGAGAGAGCGTCGGCACGAATGTTCTTCTCCCCGGAAAGAAAATGGAGGGTGAAATCAAACCGGGAGAAGTACAGAAACCATCTTGCCTGGCGAGAATTTAACCGCTGGGCTGTCTGCAGGTACACCAAATTCTTGTGATCTCTGAAGACTTGGAAGGGAAAACGAGCTCCCTCCAAGAGATGTCTCCATTCCGAGAAGGCCAACTTCATGGCTAGCAACTCCCTGTCCCCGATGGAAAAATTCCTCTGTGCTGGTGAGAAGGTCTTAGAAAAGAAGAAGCAAGGATGCTTCCGACCTTGAGCATCCTTTTGGAAAAGGACTGCTCCAGCACCAACAGATGAGGCATCCACCTCCATTATAAATGGCTTATCTACATTGGGGCGATGTAGGATGGGAGCACTAGCGAAAT
Organism: Ranitomeya variabilis; assembly: GCF_051348905.1. Classification (NCBI taxonomy): domain Eukaryota; kingdom Metazoa; phylum Chordata; class Amphibia; order Anura; family Dendrobatidae; genus Ranitomeya; species Ranitomeya variabilis. Next base: position 184,238,545 of record NC_135237.1, read on the forward strand.
GTGACTTAATGGAGAGAAAGGCCTTGGAGACCTCCTCAGAGCACAATTTGGGATTTGCTCCCTTCTTGGTGAGGGCAAAGAAGGGAGCTACCAAAGTTGAGAAATGTGGAATGAACTGGTAATGAACTAGTAATTAATGAACCCCATAAAGCGCTGCACCGCTTTAAGAGAATGGGGTTCCTGCCAGTCCATCACAGCCTGTAGTTTGGAAGAATCCATAGCCAATCACTGGGCGGAGATGATATAGCCCAGGAAAGGTAAGGACTCCTGCTCAAACACACATTTTTCCAACTTTGCATAGAGGCAATTTGCCCGTAAGAGGTCGAAGACTCTGCAAACATCTCTCCGGTGGAAGTCAATATCTGGAGAGTAGATGAGAATATCATCCAGATAGACTATGACTGAGGTGGAGAGCATATCCAAGAAGATGTCGTTCACAAAGTCTTGGAAAATGGCTGGGGCATTACAGAGCCCGAAGGGCATCACCAGATATTCATAGTGCCCATCCCTGGTGTTAAAAGCCGTCTTCCATTCGTCCCCCTCATGGATGCGAATCAGGTTGTAAGCACTCCGCAGATCTAAGTTTGTAAATACCCTTGCTCCCCAAAGCCTATCTAAGAGCTCAGATATCAGGGGCAAAGGATACTTATTCTTAACGGTGATGGCGTTAAGACCCTTGTAATCTATGCACGGATGTAGTTCCCCGTTCTTCTTTGGCACGAAGAAGAACCCAGCCCCTGTGGGTGACACTGACTTCCTAATGAATCCTCTTGCCAGATTTTCCTGGATGTACTGTGACATTGCCTCCGTCTCCGGGAGAGATAACAGATAGACTCGACCCCGGGGAGGCTCAGCACCAGGCAAGAGGTCAATAGGACAGTCATAGGGGCGGTGAGGCGGAAGTGTCTCCGCAGCTCTTTTGGAGAACACGTCCGCATAGGGCCAATATTGCTTGGGGAGAGAGGATAGATCTGCGGGTACCTCAGTAGTAGCAACCTGAACACATTCCCTCTGACATCTACCCCCACAAGATTCACCCCCATCCCAAAATTCTGCCTGTGGACCACTCAATATGAGGAGAATGGTACCGTAGCCAAGGCATCCCTAACAGGACCTCATCAATTCCCTCAAGAATGACGAGCAGAGATATAATCTCCTGATGAGAAGGCAACATGGAGAGAGTGAAAGGGATGGTCTGGTGTGTTATCTGTGAGGGCAGTGTCGACCCATTTACCACTCGTACGGTCACTGTTTGAGCTAACATTACCAGGGGAATTGCATGACGTTGGGCGAAGGCAGATGACATAAAATTGCCCTCCGCCCCAGAATCCACGCAGAGCTCTACCGAGTGGGAAAATGGACCTATAGTAATTGTCCCCTTAAAGGACAATTTGGAGGCAAACGTCGCCATGTCTAGTGTACCTCCACCAACTACCACTAGACGCTGACGTTTCCTCGACCGCTGGGGACATCTGGTGGCAAGATGTCCTGACTGCTGGCAAACATGACAAACCTGGAGTGCACGAGCGGTCCGGGACTTAGATCCCGCTCATGACACTTCCATGGCTTCATGTGACTCAGAGGCCTGGACTGGAGATTCCAAAGGTTTGCCAGCTGAAACCTCTGCCTACACTGGGCTCGCTCTAACCTCCACTCGTGAAAACAGAGATCAATATGAGTGGACACTGCTATTAACTCCTCCAGTGTGGCAGGAATCTCCCTAGTGGCCAGAGCGTCCCTCACGTAGTCAGCCAGCCCCCTCCAAAATAAACTGGGACATATATAAGGGCTTCAAGAGGGACACATGAAAGGTGTCGGTGATACCCAGACATGGCGGAAGGACCAGTCGGTAGACCACTGGGTTAACCTGTTCGAGGACCTTGAAAGGACACAGGTAGCGAGGAGCAAACTTTGTGGACTCAACTCACAGCCTGATGTTATGGGCGGAGAGCCACACTAAGTCGCCACGAGCAAAGGTCGGAGCGGGGCGCCGATGTGCATCGGCAGAGGACCTCATTCTCTCCTTGGAGGCCCGAATCGCATCCTGAGTCAGGTCCCAAATGTCCTGCGCCTCCACAGCCCAGTCTGCCACCCTGGAGTCGGCGGAAGACACGGGCATAGGCACAGGTACCCGCGGATGCTGACCATAGTTTAGGAGGAAAGGGGTCTCTCCGGTGGAGTCGGCTATGGTGTTATTCAGCGCAAACTCTGCCCACGGTAGCAAGGATGCCCAGTCATCCTGCCTGGCTGAGACAAAATGTCGAAGATATGTGACCAAGGTCTGGTTGGCCCTCTCTACCAACCCATTCGTCTCGGGATGATAAGCTGAAGAGAGATTCAACTCAATGCTGAGTAGACGACAAAGCTCTCTCCAGAAACGAGATGTAAACTGGGGACCCCGGTCACTGACAATTTTGTCCGGCATACCGTGTAGGCGAAATATGTGTTTCATAAACAACACCGCCAGAGCCAGTGCAGAAGGTAGCCGTGGAAGAGGCACCAAGTGCACCATTTTGGAAAAATGGTCGGTGATAACCCAAATAATGGTGCAGCTACGAGACTTAGGTAAGCCCACCACAAAATCCATCCCGACCATCTCCCAGGGTCTGTCTGCCACTGGCAGGGGATGAAGCAACCCAGCTGGCCGTTGACGAGGAGACTTGTTCCAGGCGCAGGAGACACATGCCCGAACATAGTCTGCAACATCACGGGCCATATGCGGCCACCAATATGTCCTCGCCAGGAGCTCAGATGTCCTTTTTGTCCTAAAATGTCCACCCACCCTAGACGAGTGAGCCCAAGAGAGAACTTCAGGACACAAACTGGATGGTACAAAAGTCTTGCCTGGAGGCACAGACTCTAGCGAAACCAGGGCCACAGTTCTCAGGCTCTCGGAAGGGACAATAAGCCGAGGCTCCTCTTCATCCTCCTCAGATGATACAACGAAGCGAGAGAGAGTGTCGGCACGAATGTTCTTCTCCCCGGAAAGAAAAAGGAGGGTGAAATGGAACCGAGAGAAGAACAAGGACCATCTTGCCTGGCGAGAATTTAGCCGCTGGGCGGTTTGTATATAAACCAAATTCTTGTGCTCTGTGAATACTTGGAAGGGAAACGAGCCCCCTCCAGGAGATGTCTCCACTCTGAGAAGGCTAACTTCATTGCTAGCAACTCCCTTTCCCCGATGGAATAATTCCTCTCCGCTGGTGTGAAGGTTTTAGAAAAGAAGAAGCAAGGATGCTTCCGACCTTGAGCATCCTTTTGGAAGAGGACTGCTCCAGCACCAATGGAAGAGGCATCCACCTCTATTATAAACGGCTTATCTATATCGGGGCGATGTAGAATGGGAGCGCTAGCAAAATGAGATTTAATAGAAGTGAAAGCCTTGGAGACCTCCACAGACCAGAATTTGGGATTTGCTCCCTTCTTGGTGAAGGCTACCAAGGGAGCTACCAAGGTTGAGAAATGAGGAATGAACTGGCGATAATAGTTAATGAACCCCATAAAGCGCTGCACCGCTTTAAGGGAATGGGGTTCTTGCCAGTCCATCACAGCCTGTAATTTGGCAGGATCCATAGCTAATCCTTGGGCAGAGATCATATAGCCCAGGAAAGGTAAGGACTCCTGCTCAAACACACATTTCTCCAATCTGTCGTAGAGTTAGTTCGTAAGAGGTCGAAGACTCTGCAAACATCTCTCCAGTGGGAGTCAATATCTGGAGAGTAGATGAGAATATCATCCAGATAGACTACGACCGAGGTGGAGAGCATATCCCAGAAGATATCATTTACAAAGTCTTGGAAAATGATTGGGGCATTACAGAGCCCAAAGGGCATCACTAGATATTCGTAGTGCCCATCCCTGGTGTTAAAAGCCATCTTCCATTCGTCCCCCTCACGGATGTGAATCAGGTTGTAAGCACCCCACAGATCTAGTTTAGTAAACACCCTTGCTCCCCGAAGCCTATCAAAAAGCTCAGATATCAGGGGCAGAGGATATTTATTCTTAACGGCGATGGTGTTAAGACCCCTGTAGTCTATGCATGGATGCAGTTCTCCACTCTTCTTCTGCACGAAGAAGAACCCAGCCCCTGCGGGTGACACTGACTTTCTAATGAACCCTCTTGCCAGATTTTCCTGGATGTACTGAGACATTGCCTCTGTCTCCGAGAGAGATAATGGATAGACTTGACCCCGGGGAGGCTCAGCACCAGGCAAGAGGTCAATAGGACAGTCATAGGGGCGGTGAGGCGGAAGGGTCTCCGCAGCCCTTTTGGAGAACACGTCAGCATAGGACCAATACTGCTTGGGCAGAGAGGAAAGATCTGCAGGTACCTCTTTTGTAGCCACCTGAACGCTCTCCTTCTGACATCTACCCCCACAAGATTCATCCCATCCCAAAATTCTGCCTGTGGACCACTCGATACGAGGAGAGTGGTACCGTAGCCAAGGCATCCCTAACAGGACCTCATCAAATCCTTCAGGAATGACGAGCAGAGAAATAATCTCCTGATGAGACGGCGACAAGGACAGAGTGAAAGGGATGGTCTGGTGTGTAATCTGTGAGGGCAGTGTCGACCCATTTACCACAAGTACTGGTACTGGTTGAGCTAACATTACCAGGGGAATTGCGTGACGTTGGGCGAAGGCAGAAGACATAAAATTTCCCTCCACCCCAGAATCCACGCAGAGCTCTACCGAGTGGGTAAATGAGCCTATAGTAATTGTCCCCTTAAAGGACAATTTGGAGGCAAACATCGCTGTGTCTAGTGTACCTCCACCTACTACCACTAGATGCTGACGTTCCCTCGACCACTGAGGACATCTGGTGGCAAGATGTCCTGACTGCTGGCAAACATGACAAGCCTGGAGTGCACGAGCGGTCCGGGACTTAGATCCCGCTCGTGACCCTACCATGGCCTCATGTGACTCAGGGACCAGGACCGGAGATTCCAGAGGTTTGGCAAAGGTGGGAGCCAGCCGAAACCTCTGCCTACACTGGGCTCGCTCTAACCTCCGCTCGTGAAAACGGAGGTCAATACGAGTGGATAGTTATTAACTCCTCCAGTGTGGCGGGAATCTCCCTAGTGGCCAGAGCGTCCTTCACGTGGTCAGCGAGCCCCTCCAAAATATCGGAATAAGGGCCTTATCCGCCCACTCCAGCTCAGATGCTAGGGTGCGAAAGTGGACGGCAAAATGGCTGACCAAGGACGAGCCCTGAGTCAATGCCAACAGCTGGAGCGCAGTATCATGGGTGACACGAGGTCCTAAAAAGACCTGTTTCAGAGTGCTCAGGAACAATGGAGCACTCTGCACCACATGATCGCCATGCTCCCACAGCAGCGTAGCCTACTCCAACGCCCTGTCCGACAGGAGAGACACAATAAATCCCACCTTAGCCCGCTCTGTGGGGAAACGTGCGGCCAGAAGCTCGAGATGGCTCACGAAACCCCTACAAGATTTACTATCACCAGAAAATTTTTCTGGCAGCGGGAGGCGAAATAGAGTCGGAACAGGGGTGGCAGTGGACATGGTTGCTGCAGCCACGCTAGCAGCATGTACAGCAACTGCGGTTACGTCCACAGTTGAGGTTATGCGCTCGAGAGCTGCCAACCTACCCTCCAGCTGCTGGATGTACCGCATGGATTGCTGTGTGTCCGCCATAACTAGCCAGATCCTGGCGCTAGTGTACTGTTAAGGTTGGTGGAACACACCGAATATATATATTTATTAGAAGAAGTTGGTGCGTTCGCAACCCGGGATCCACCGTGCAGGAAAGCACCTGCAGCTAGATATGGCGGTACAATTTAGTAATATAAACAGACTCTGTTACTTCACAGAGTCTGTTAGCAAGGAAAACACTGTGCCCTGTTTGGCTCACAGAGGAACACAGCTACTTAGTAGAGCAGATGGTGGTCATGCAGTCAAATGCAAACACGCCCGTCCTCGCCGGAGGTGCCAGCATTCTAGGGGCTTATTTCATCCGGGTCCCTGAATACACACACAAACATGACCAGACTGGCGCAGAGCTCGTACATAAATTGACACTAGCACATGGCCGTGCGGTCATACGCACCTCCTATAGCTGCAGCAAGTACAGGACCAATGAGAGACTGCCACAGACGTTGAACACCTTCAGGAACTTCCTAGAGGACCAATAGGATTTGCTGCAGTACCTGAGCATGTGACCCTTGATCTCCAATGAGAGATCTTACCCTGGGCATGCTCAGAAGAGGAAAAGTAGGACTTAGTCCCAAAGACGTCTGCTCGCTGCTGACCAGTAATGGCCACAATGGCAGAAGCTGGAAGGACAGCAGTAACCCTTCGCACAGTGTCAGACTGAGCATGATGCAGAGACTGAGCATGACGCTGGGACCAACGCCTCCGCTGAGCAGGCTCCACTGCGGCAGGAGAAGAATGGGAGACCGCAGCAGAGATGGATCGAGATTCTCCCTGTGCAGTGGCAGGAACTCGACCCCTAACATTTTTGTATAATTATTTTTTTTTTATATAATTCACAATGATTTAATTTTTTTTTTTTTTACTTTTTTCTAACTTTTTTACTTTGTTCCACTATGGGAGAATCATTTTTTGCAGGCTGATCGCTTCTATAACATGCAGATGAAGCAGCATCTGCATGCTATGGAAGCTGTCAGCGTTGCACTGACAGGAAGACTTGCTGATCATGCACTGCGCATGACCAACAAGTTTCCTTGCTCTGTCAGCCCTGCGCCAGCCTCTGGAATGCTGCAATTGTGTTCGATTGCAGTTTTTCAGAGGATTAAAGTGTCGGGAATCAGCTGACACCTGGCGGCGACCGCTTGCGCCCCTCTCATGAGCGCAGCCGATCGCTCAGACGTAATATTCCATCCATGGTCAAATTGGCCCAGGTCACAATGATGGAATATTACGTCTGATGTTAGAAAGGGGTTAAATAAAAAACTTTAGCACATATGTCCATTTGAGTGGAGATACTTGATTCAAAGAGATTTGAATGTGCATTAAATTTAACGAAATTCGCAGGTCCAAAATAATTCAAATAGTTTGCAATTCGAGTTGTGTGAATTGCCAAAATAAAAACCTCGCTATCACTTAACACATTGCAGAAGATTACATTAACCACTGAATGTAATAAACAGACAATGGAGCTGAAGCCTGAAGCTAGCAAAACAGCTCAACGGCACTACTGAAAGTAAATGTCTTACAAAAGACAATGCACGATAACACTGACATGAAAACAAAATTAGTGACAGGGCAAAAAATCACAAGCTACCTAAAAAGAGGTAGCACTCATGTGTATATCGAGGAAGTCCAGGACTCTCCAGAAAATTGAAGGCATATTGAACCAGCATGGCTACCACAGCATCTTGCAGCGTCATGCTATTCCATCCAGTTTGCGTTTAGTTGGACCATGATTTATTTTTCAACAGGACAATGACCCCAAACACAACTCCAGGCTGTGCAAGGGCTATTTGACCAAGAAGGAGAGTGATTGGTGCTATTCCAGATGACCTGGCCTCCAGTCACCAGACCTGAACCCAATCGAGATGGTTTGGGGTGAGCTGGACCGCAGAGTGAAGGCAAAAGGGCCAACAAGTGCTAAGCATCTCTGGGAACTCCTCCAAGATTGTTGGAAGACCATTCCCGGTGACTACCTCTTGAAGCTCATCAAGAGAATGCCAAGAGTGTGCAAAGCAGTCATCGAAGCAAAAGGTGGCTACTTTGAAGAACCTAGAATATAAGACATAATGTCAGTTGTTTCCCACTTTTTTGTTAAGTACATAATTCCACATGTGTTAATTCATAGTTTTGATGCCTTCAGTGTGAATGTATAATTTTCATAGACATGAAAATACAGAAAAATCTTTAAATGAGAAGGTGTGTCCAAACTTTTGGTCTGTACTATATATGCATATATATTAGCAATTGAACTCATTCTATTCCCAGGTGGGGAGAATTCTTATTGATTCATTTTTATGATATGGTGATAGGAACTTGTCACTAGAAATAACACTGTTAACCTGCAGTTATGCGTTTAATCTGCAGGATAACAGCATTATTGTGCTGCCTGGTGACTGCACGCAGCCGAATGCAGCAGGGAGAAAGTTAACTTTATTCTCCCCACTTCTCTATCTCTTCCTCCTGTGGCTGCTTCGCTCTCTTACTTTTTTTCACCACGCCTGGACTTTCTTGGTCAGAAACGCCTAGAGTTTTTGCACTGTAATAAATTCCTTGTAAACAATTTGTTTTAAAGTCTGTGGTATTTACGTTGAGTTGTTAGTGCTGGAGTTTGAGGGTGTAATCGTCCTCCCCTGGCTGCTTTCCTTTCTTGTACTTATTTTTTTCAGCCTTAAATTTTTTTAGTCAGTAAAATTTATTTGACTTTTCAAAAAAATGGCGCCTCAGTTGGTATATGCCGTGAATTTTCTCTCTCTCGTCCTAGAGATTATGGTGAACTGCTTGAGCGGACTCTTGCACCACACTATACAGATGCAGGTTGCTTCAGACAGGAGGATACATCTCTGGTTATATTATACATATACAGTGTGTACGGAAAGTATTCAGACCTCTTTAAATTTTTCACTCCTCTGTTTCATTGCAGCCATTTGGTACATTTAAAAAGGTTCATTTTTTCTCATTAATGTACACTCTGAACCCCGTCTTGATAAAAAACATAAATGTAGAAATTTTTGCAATTTTAGTAAAGCAAAAACTCAAATATCACATGGTCATAAGTATTCAGACCTTTGCAAAAACACTCATATTTAAGTCACATGCTGTACATTTGCTTGTGATCCTCCTTGAGATGGTTCTACTTCATTGTCTGGCTGTGTTTAATAAAACTGATAGGACTTGATTTGGAAAGACGCACACTTGTCTATATAAGACCTCACAGCTCACAGTGCATGTCAGACCAAATGAGAATCATGAGGTCAAAAGGAACTGGCCAAGGAGCTCAGAGACAGAATTGTGGCAAGGCACAGATCTGGCCAAGGTTACAACAAAATTTCTGGGTACTCAAGGTTCCTAGGAGCACAGTGGCCTCCATAATCCTTAAATGGAAGAAGTTTGGGACCACCAGAAGTCTTCCTAGACCTGGCTCTCCAGCCAAACTGAGCAATCGTGGGAGAAGAGCCTTGGTGACAGAGGTAAAGAAGAACCCCAAGATCACTGTGGCTGAGCTCCAGAGATGCACTAGGGAGATGGGAGAAAGTTCCACAAAATCAACTATCACTGAGGCCTCCACCCATTGGGCCTTTATGGCAGAGTGGCCTGAAGGAAGCCTCTCCTCAGTGCAAGACATATGAAAGCCCACATAGAGTTTGCTAAAAACCACATGAAGGACTCCCAGACTATGAAAAATAAGATTCGCTGGTATGATGAGACGAAGATAGACCTTTTGGTTATAATTCTAAGTGGTATATGTGGAGAAAACCAGGCACTGCTCATCACCTGCCCAATAAAATCCAAACAGTGAAACATGGTGGCAGCATCATGCTATGGGGGTGTTTTTCAGCTGCAGGGACAGGATGACCGTTTGCCATTGAAGCAAAGATGAATGTGGCCAAGTACAGAGATATGCTAGATGAAAACCTCTTCCAGAGTGCTCTGGACCTCAGACTGGTTCAACTTCCATCAAGACAATTGCCTACAGCACACAGCTAAAATAACGAAGGAGTGGCTTCAGAACAACTCTGTGACCATTCTTGACTGGCCCAGCCAGAGCCCTGACATAAACCCAATTATGCATCTCTGGAGAGGCCGGAAAATTTCTGTCCACCAACGTTCACCATCCAACCAGACGGAACTGGAGAGGATCTGCAAGGAATAATGGCAGAGGATCCCCAAATCCAGGTGTGGAAAACTTGTTGCATCATTCCCAAGAAGACACAAGGCTGCACTAGTTCAAAAGGCTGCTTCTACTCAATACTGAGCAAAGGGTCTGAATACTTACGACCATGTGATATTCCAGTTTTTCTTTTTTAATACATTTTCAAAAATTACTACATTTCTGTTTTTTTCAGTCAAGATGGGGTGCAGAGTGTACATTAATGAGAAAAATTTTAACTTTTTTGAATTTACCAAATGGTTGCAATGAAACAAAGAGTGAAAAATGTAAAGGGATCTGAACACTTTCCATACCCACTGTATATACAAACATCATTAGTAATCATGCACAACACTTGTACAGCTTTCTGGGGGCAACTGCAGTGATTGTGGCCATAAGGACCGTGCATGCGCCTCATTTCAAAACGAAAATGAAACTGGATATTATAACGAGCGTGCACAGCGGCAGGCTAGTGAATGCCCCCATAAGTGTGCATGCGTTGACAGATAACAAAAAATTTCATGGCTCAGGTGTCAAAGTAGAACATACTGTTTAACTGTGCATGTGTTCATTACCATAGTAGACTAGTCAGTAAACAAATCCAGAAAAAATGTAATCTGGTACACAGTTAATGAATAGTGCATGCATCATAGATGGTGTAAAAATGAGAATAGCTTACCATTAGAATGACAAGGCGCAAGATAAGTATTTAAAAGCATGGTACTAAAATATATTTATCATGCATATGAGTCTCCTGCGAGGGCCTGGGTTACTCGGTACCGGGTCCGGTCGCAATTAAAGGGGTGGTCACAGTGGCAGTGACCCAGTCCGTGGCCCTGAGCACCCAAGTAAAAGGGAAAGGTCTTTTAAGGGAGTTGTAATAAAGTTTGTGTTCGTGACCACCTGTGGTTCTTGGTCAGAGGGGACCGACTCTGCTTAAAGGGGTTCTCTGGGGTGATGTTTCTGCCACAAAGATGATGATGCTTCCCACAGGTGAAGCAGGATCCCCAGGGCTACCAGAGTTTTTGGCAGGGATGATGAATACCTGCAAATAAATGGAGGACACAGAGTTGCAGTCTTTATCTGGTTTACTGATGTTCAGCCTCGGTCCAGGGTACCGGCTGTTAGGTGTCGAGTTCAGGGGGAATCTCGGACAATGTCTACTGCGGTCTCCCATTCTCCTCCAGCCGCAGTGGAGACGTAGATCCCAGCATCTGCCTTAAGCTGATACTGTGCGCTTGGTTACTGCTACCTTTCCATGCTCTGCCTTTGTAGCCAGCACTGATCAGCAGTGAGCAGGCGTTTCTGCGACTAAGTCCAGCTTTTCCCATGCTGAGCATGCCCATGGGATGACCTCCCATTGGAGGTCGGGGGTCACATGCTCAGGTCCTGTTGCGGCTCCTATTGGACCATCTGGAAGGTCCTGGAGCGCCACTTCTATAAAAGGTTTGCATGGCTGCTCGGCCATGCGCTATTATAAATTTAATAACGTGTGTGTGTAGATGGATGTATGTCGATGGATGAAAGCTTCTTAATCATTCCCATTCCTTGTGTTGATGACTGCTTGTGAATAGTGTTGAGCGATACCGTCCAATACTTGAAAGTATCGGTATCGGAAAGTATCGGCCGATACCGGCAAAATATCGGATCCAATCCGATACCGATACCCGATACCAATACAAGTCAATGGGACTCATGTATCGGACGGTATTCCTGATGGTTCCCAGGGTCTGAAGGAGAGGAAACTCTCCTTCAGGCCCTGGGAACCATATAAATGTGTAAAAGAAAGAATTAAAATAAAAAATATCGCTATACTCACCTCTCCGACGCAGCCGGGACTTCAGCGAGGGAACCGGCAGCGTTGTTTGTTTAAAATTCGCGCTATTACTTGGTTACGTGAATTCCCGGCTTGTGATTGGTCAGGTCGGCCATGTTGCCGGGACGCGGACCAATCACAGCAAGCCGTGACGAAATTACGTCACGGCTTGCTGTGATTGGTCCGCGTCCCGGCAATATGGCCGCCCTGACCAATCACAAGCCGTGACGTCACGGGAGGCTGGACACGCGCTCATTTTAAAATGGGCGCGTGTCCAGCCTCCCGTGACATCACGGCTTGTGATTGGTTGCGCCGCGGTCAACCAATCACAAGCCGGGAGGCTGGACGCGCTCATTTTAAAATGGGCGCGTGTCCAGCCTCCCGTGACGTCACGGCTTGTGATTGGTTGCACCGCGGTCAACCAATCACAAGCCGGGAGGCTGGACGCGCTCATTTTAAAATGGGCGCGTGTCCAGCCTCCCGTGACGTCACGGCTTGTGATTGGTTGCGCCGCGGTCAACCAATCACAAGCCGGGAGGCTGGACGCGCTCATTTTAAAATGGGCGCGTGTCCAGCCTCCCGTGACGTCACGGCTTGTGATTGGTCAGGGCGGCCATATTGCCGGGACGCGGACCAATCACAGCAAGCCGTGACGTAATTTCGTCACGGCTTGCTGTGATTGGTCCGCGTCCCGGCAACGTGGCCGACCTGACCAATCACAAGCCGGGAATTCACGTAACCAAGTAATAGCGCGAATTTTAAACAAACAACGCTGCCGGTTCCCTCGCTGAAGTCCCGGCTGCGTCGGACAGGTGAGTATAGCGATATTTTTTATTTTAATTCTCTCTTTTACACATTTTAACATTAATGTTGTTGCGATACCCGATACCCGATACCACAAGAGTATCGGAATCCCGGTATCGGAATTCCGATACAGCAAGTATCGGCCGATACCCGATACTTGCAGCATCGGAATGCTCAACACTACTTGTGAATGATGGAGGCTACCTAGCACCCGACAGTGCAACCTGCACACTTTGCACACATTTCAGCGTCTAATCGCAGTGTCCGCTTGTACGGCACCGTGCGCAATCAGTGCGCCTTCCTGACAGCCGGTCAGTGTAGGTGGGAACTCCCACTTGGACTCAGCATCTGACTCAGGGCATCCTCAGGCGCAGGCTCAAAAGCCACCGAGGCTCAGAGCAAGTCTAATCACCAGTTTAGTGGGGGTGATTCATAGGGATTAGTGATGAGCGAATATACTCGTTACTGGAGATTTCTCGAGCATGCTCGGGGGTCCTCCGAGTAATTTATAGTGCTCGGAGTTTTAGTTTTTCTTGCCACAGCTGAATGATTTACATCTGATAGCCAGCTTAAGTACATGTGGGAATTCCCTAGCAATCAGGCCACCCCCATATGTACCTATGCTGGCTATCAGATGTAAATCATTCAGCTGCGGCAAGAAAAACTAAAACTCCGAGCACTAAAAAATACTCGGAGGACCCCAGAGCATGCTCAAGAAATCTCGAGTAACGACTGTATTCGCTCATTACTAATAGAGATACCACTAGTGTCTTTCAGCTGCACCCTGTGACTGCTAACAGGGCGCAGCATATTTATGGCGACTCTGTGAAGCAACAGAGTTCGCTTCTATTCACACAGGGCAAGGTCTAACCCACATGTGAGCAAGCGTCCATCCGCCATTACTCAGCAGCATGTGTCTTCTCTGCACGGTGGACCCCGGACTGCGAACGCACCTCATATTCCTTAATTTTATTGTTTGGTGCATTCCGCCAGTCCTAACATTGGCAACAGGTGTCAATGGAGTTCAGGCAGCCCAAAGACAGGTGGAAATCCTCTTGACAGGTCAGTTTGGGAGCCTTCCACTTTGCGCAAATTACTAGTCCCTTGCTGCCTGTAGTTTCCTGACAAGGTCCTCAGTTACTCTCTGTCCTGGGACAGTCCCTGCATGGTAGGCAACTTGAGCGGTTCCCTTGGGGTCTCTGTACATGGTGACTCCGGGCTCTAATTGTTGCTGTACCTCATGTATTATGTGGCCAAGTCACTTTTAGCTTCATGCCCTCCGGTTCTGCTGTGGGACTTGCAGTTCCACACAGCCTCGGGCTCCCTGTGCCGGGTTTCTGTGCTCTACTTAGAGGGGCTCAGTCGCAGCACTTCTCTAGCTCTTAGTTCCTTCTGTGCTCTTCCACTATCTGCTAACAACTGTCTGACTCCTCCTCCAAACCAGGATGTAATCTAGGGAAGTTACCCTTAAACCGGGTTCCGAGCTCCCCATTCTGGCCTGGAGTCTGAAAGTGTTGCATGTAAGATTACCTGCCAAAGGGATCCCTCCTTTCTCCAGGCATGGCATTACCCTCCCCGAGGGGAAGGCAGCACCACTGTGGTACCTGAATTCCAGTTAGGAGAAAAAGTAGTCAGCCACCAATTGTGCAAGTTCTCCCACTTAAAAAGATGAGAGAGGCCTGTAATTGACATCATAGGTAGACCACAACTATGAGAGTCAAAATGAGTAAACAAATCCAGAAAATCACCTTGTCTGATTTGGCAAGATTTATTTTGCAAATTATGGTGGAAAATAAGTATTTGGTCATTAAAAATTAATCTCAATATTTTGTTGTATATCCTTTGTTGGCAATGACAGAGGTCAAACGTTTTCTGTAAGTCTTCACAAGGTTGGCATACACTGTTGATGGTATGTTGGCCCATTCCTCCATGCAGATCTCCTCTGGAGCAGTGATATTTTGGGCCTGTCGCTGGGCAACTTGTGATGCGGCGTGACATCCATACATGACAAGTCAGTGACTAAATGCTGACGTGTGCAAAGATTGCATGCACATAGCAACTGTTAGCAGGCTCCACTGCAGCTGGAGAAGAATGGGAGACCGCAGCGGAGATGGTTCAAGATTCCCCCTGGGCAGAGGTGGGAACTCGACACCTAACAGATGGCGGCTGTTGGGAGTATTCATCAGTCAGCACATGTGTAGCGCCCCCACTGCCGCAGGGCCGAGGGGTACCCGGTACCGGGCCTCTGAGTCTCTGCTTCTGGGGTTGTCACGGCGGCTAGGCCCCGGTCCGTGACCCTGCCGTGGGGCGCACAGTGAATGATAGGTGTGGATGTTGGTGGTGCAGTTGTGGGATGCAGGTCGCGGTAAATAACGAGGACACCAGGTTGCAGTCTCTTTACCTCTTTACTGGAGATCTCTGAATCCTCAGTCCAGAATACGGTTCACCAGGCTGCGCAAGTCCGGCCGGTCCAATGGCACTTCCAGAGTTCACTTCACAGGTGGAAATCGGTGCCTTCCTTCTTAGCGCTATGTGTTGTAGTCCTTCCCTGCTGTGCTTACGGAAAGTACCCCACAACCGTTGTGTCTGTTTCTTAAGTTCCCTCACAACTCGATTAAATGATGTTCTTCTAATCGTCCGTCCCTTCCTGATGTTACAGTTAGAACGGCACCCGTTTGTCGGGTAGGCCTGGAGTTCTTCCGGGACCCTAGAGACGCCCCTCTCCCGCAATTGCCTCCCAAGACTTCATAGGTGATATGTGTTAGACAGCCCGCCTTAAACTGACTGTCCTGCCGCTGTTTAGAGTATTGCTTGAAGCTGAATGTTATAATACTCCCTCGGCGTTCCGGCCACCGGTAGTGCGCCTCAGTAGGGTGTTGCTCCGGTCTTACAGCACGACCCCTACTGGAATTCTCCTATCGCTTGATCTCGTTTCTCACTCAGCACAATCTATCTCGCTTCTAGTCCTTTCTTGGGCCCCGCCGCTTCCCGGAGCTGGCGCGGACCCGTTACGTTCTTTCCAATGCCAAGCCTCTGTCAGGATCCCACCCCTGACAGAGACCCTACTGTCTCTTCCTCCACAACACCCTCTGCCACTAGGTGTTGCTTCGTCCAATCCAGTCAGCTTTCTACTCTAACTTCCTGCCTGACCCCCAGTTTACCCACTATGGTGGGGAGTGGCCTAATGAATAGAACCCTTAGCTCCCCCCGGAGGCCCTGCGGTGAAATGTATTGGTGTCTGTGATACCTGATCAGACGAACTCCTTCAGTGCCATCGAACGCACCATTTCTCCCCATAGTGGCGGAGCCACAGTACTGCAACGACCAGGACTCTGGGGCGCTGCACTCCCCCCTGGTTAAACACAGTACTCCGGGACTGGGAAGAAAACAACAATACAAGTTAGCAAAAAGACATACAATTTTGTTGAGTGCAAAACAATAAGTATACTTGAACAGGCTTCCCTTTATGGGAGGTGAGGACACTTAAACGTTACAAACATGGTTAACATTATAAATTACAGGCTATAAATAACTCCTGTTACCCAACCGGGTATTCTACTAAGTGCAAAATTGTTGAACAATAATTTAACATTGCCTTTAAGGACTCACACTCTAAATCCACTAAAGACCTTCCTATAATCACATTATAAGGCACTTTAACTTTTTCATTCTCCTACTTTGGATCTGCAGGACCGCCTGTCCTATCGGCACCAGACCTACTGCCTCTCCTTTCTGCTACAGGACCGCCCCGTTCAGCCAGGGCCTACTGCCTTTTCAACTACTATACACAGTATAGAACATAACTTTTTCTTTCAGTTTGAGAACACTGAGCCGGCTCTACTTGGCTCCTAGAAGGACTCATTCACTAACCCCTACGGGTTTACTTTCTGTCCTTAGTAACACATTATTAACTTTCAATGGGGAACGCAGGGTCTACCTTCTATCCCCCCCTTCTTTTTCTTACCAACATTATTAACTATCTTCTTTTCATAACGTTAAACTTGCTCTCTACTATGCATGCTGGACACCACGTCTACCTCTACGGGTCCACTGCATCCTTCTATTACCTTTCACTTTCTTCTTTCCGAAAACATCATCATCAGCATTTCTTTACATTTAACTAATTGCATACACATAACTTTTACATGTGAATGTTATCATCACTTTTCTTTATCAGCATTATAGCTATTGGCCTTAAAGCATTATCAACAAATAAACATCCCCTTTAAGAGGGGCCAGGTCTCTGTGAGGTAGCGCGTCTTTTCTAGCTACCAGTCCATACTCAGCAAAGGCTCCGGTACGGTATCTTCGCAAAGAGTCTCTTTGAGTAAAACCAGTAGGAAGCGCCTTTAATAAGGTGCAAACTATTTACAAGGGAAAAGTTTGTATCATGCACGGTCCATGATTACTGCAGTTCTTTAACCCCTTAACGACCGCCGATACGCCTTTTAACGGCGGCCGCTAAGGGTACTTAAACCACAGCGCCGTTAATTAACGGCGCTGTGGAAAAAGTGAATAGCGCCCCCCAGAGTCGGATTTTCTCTGGGGTCTCGGTTGCCGAGGGTAGCCGAGACCCCAGAGAACATGATTCGGGGGGTTTTTACCGACCCCCGAGTTGCGATCGCCGGTAATTAACCGTTTACCGGCGGTCGCAACAAAAAAAAAAAAAACGCGATTTGCCGTTTAATTTCTCTGTCCTCCGATGTGATCGCACATCGGAGGACAGAGAAATGTGGTCCCCGATGGCCCCCAATAGCCCCCCAATACTTACCTACCTCCCCCGGTGCTCCTCGTGTCTCCCCATGGGCGCCGCCATCTTTTTTCCGGGAAAAAATGGCGGGCGCACGCGCAGTACGCCCGCCGCCCGGCACCCGGATGTTCTTTGGGGTCTCGGCTGCCGGGGGTAGCCGAGACCCCAAAGAACATGATCGGGGTCGATTTGCACCGACCCCTGCTTTGCGATCGCCGGTAATTAACAGTTTACCGGCGACCGCAAAAAAAAAAAAAGCGATCAGTTATTTCTCTGTCCTCTGATGTGATCGCACATCAGAGGACAGAGAAATAGGGGGATTCGGGGACCCTATCATACTCACCCGGGGTCCCTGGGTCCTCTTCTGTCTTCTCCTGCCGGCCGGCTTTTTCATCATGGCGGGCGCATGCGCAGTGCGCCCGCCATCTGCTGCCATCTGCCGGCCGGCAGGAGAAGACAAGTTGGGGCTAAAATTAGGGTTAGGGTTAGGGTTAGGGTTAGAGTTAGAGTTAGGGTTAGGGTTAGAGTTAGGGTTAGGGTTGGGGCTAAATTTAGGGTTAGGGTTAGGGCTAGGGTTAGGCTACTTTCACACTAGCGTTTTTTGGCTTCCGTCGCAATGCGTCGTTGGAGAAAAAACGCATCCTGCAAAAGTGCTTGCAGGATGCGTTTTTTCTCCATTGGCTTGCATTAGCGACGCATTGCGACGGATTGCCACATGTCGCATCCGTCGTGCGACGGATGCGTCGTGCTTCGGCGGACCGTCGACACAAAAAAAACTACATGTAACTTTTTTGTGCAACGTGTCCCACATATTTCAGTGCCACGTGCCACGTATTTAAGTGACACGTGCCACGTATCAAAGTGCCACGTGCCACATATTTCAGTGCCACGTATCAAAGTGCCACGTGCCACGTATCAAAGTGCCACGTGCCACGTATCAAAGTGCCACGTGCCACGTATCAAAGTGCCACGTGCCACGTATCAAAGTGCCACGTGCCACATATTTCAGTGCCACGTGCCACGTATCAAAGTGCCACGTGCCACGTATCAAAGTGCCACATCTTTCAGTGCCACGTGCCACGTATTTAAGAGACACGTGCCACGTATCAAAGTGCCACGTGCCACATATTTCAGTGCCACGTGCCACGTATTTAAGTGCCACGTGCCACGTATCAAAGTGCCACGTGCCACACATTTCAGTGCCACGTATCAAAGTGCCACGTGCCACGTATCAAAGTGCCACGTGCCACGTATCAAAGTGCCACGTGCCACATATTTCAGTGCCACGTGCCACGTATCAAAGTGCCACGTGCCACGTATCAAAGTGCCACGTGCCACATCTTTCAGTTTCACGTGCCACGTATTTAAGAGACACGTGCCACGTATCAAAGTGCCACGTATCACGTATTTCAGTGCCACGTATTTAAGTGACACGTATCACGTATAAGTGCCACGTGTCACGTATTTAATTGCCACATATTTAAGTGCCACGTATCAAGATTTTCCATGGAGAACAGACACATCCAGAGATATGTCTGCTCTCCACGGCTGCAGCAACACACTGACAGGAGCCATAGTTCCTGTCGGTGTGTCACTGCGCATGCGCGAGCGAGTTTACCGGCGGTCATTGACCCCGGCACTCTCGCTTAACGGCAGTGCTGCGTGGGAAAGTTCAACGCAGCTGTACTGCTGTTAACCGAGACGCCGGAGTCATTGAACTCCGGAACAGTACGCGATACACTGCTAGGAGCTTCGCTCCTGGCAGTGTATCACCGGAGAGCAGCCGATCGGCGTGGGACACTCGTTTTATGGATTCTGCGGACAGGGAGTATGAATTTGGTTTATTATTTTTGGATTTTTTCCTGGAGGATCGAAGGCTTCGCCTACCAGTGTGCTGTTGGTGAGTATATACTCTGTGTTATATGTTGTATGTACTGTGTGTCATGTATGTGTATTGTGTGTAGGTGTTTTGTGTAACTTTACAATTGTGCTAAGTCGCCGGACACAGGGACAACTCTCCCATCCTAATACCGGATGGGAGTAGTAGTCCCATACGGCGACTTAGCACAATGGTGGCACTAGCGTCGCATGGGGACACACACACGCACACACACGCACACACACGCACACACACACACAGAAGGACTCCATGCTGCTTCACTGGGGGGCGGGGGCTTCCCTCTTCCTGTCCGACGTCACGTCCGGTCCTGGGTGTCAACCCCTCCGTACAAAGACGCCGACACCCAGGACAAAGGCGCTGTGTGTGGAAGGTAATATGGGGCCCTAGGGGGATACGCAGACACGCCGCTGCGTAAAGAATTGACATGTCAATTCTTTTTACGCCGGCGTGTTTGCAGACAAAAGCGCCGCGTTTTTTTGCGGTGTGTCTGAACGGCAAAGTGAATTTCTCATTCACTTTGCCGGCAGACGAAAATGACATTGCACATTTTTGAAAAGCGCCCGCAAAATAGCGCTCAAAAATGCGCTATGTCTGAAAGTAGCCTAAGGCTTCTTTCACACTTGCGTCGGTTGGGATTAGGGTTAGGGGTGTGTTGGATTTAGGGTTTTGATTAGGGTTATGGTTAGGGTTGAGATTAGGGCTGTTTTGGGGTTAGGGTTGTGATTATCGTTAGGGTTGTGATTAGGATTATGGATCGGGTTGAGATTAGGGTTAGGGCTGTGTTGGGGTTAGGGTTGGAGTTAGAATTGGGGGGTTTCCACTGTTTAGGTACATCAGGGGGTCTCCAAACACGACAGCCAATTTTGCGCTAAAAAAGTCAAATGGTACTCCCTCCCTTCTGAGCTCTGCCGTGCGCCCAAACAGTGGTTTACCCCCACATATGGGGGATCAGCGTACTCGGGATAAATTGGACAACAACTTTTGGGGTCCAATTTCTCCTGTTACCCTTGTGAAAATAAAAACTTGGGGGCTAAAAATCTTTTTTGTTGGAAAAAAATATATTTTTTTATTTTCACTACTCTGCATTATAAATTTCTGTGAAGCACTTGAGCTTTCAAAGTTCTCACCACATATCTAGATAAGTTCCTTAGGGGGTCTAGTTTCCAAAATTTGGTCACTTGTGGGGGTTTCTACTGTTTAGGTACATTAGGGGTCTGCAAACGCAACATAACGCCCGCAGACAATTCTATCAAAGTCTGCATTGCAAAATGGCGCTCCTTCCCTTCCGAGCTCTGCCGTGCGCCCAAACAGTGGTTTACCCCCACATATGGGGTACCAGCATACTCAGGACAAATTGGACAACAACTTTTGGGGTCCAATTTCTCTTGTTACCCTTGTGAAAATAAAAATTTGGGGGCTAAAAAAATCTTTTTTGTGGGAAAAAAAATATTTTTTATTTTCACTACTCTGCATTATAAACTTCTGTGAAGCACTTGGGCATTCAAAGTTCTCACCACATATCTAGATAAGTTCCTTGGGGGGTCTATTTTCCAAAATGGGGTCACTTGTTGGGGGTTTCTACTGTTTAGGTACATTAGGGGTCTGCAAAGGCAACATAACGCCCGCAGACAATTCTATCAAAGTCTGCATTCCAAAATGGCACTCCTTCCCTTCCGAGCTCTGCCATGCGCCCAAACAGTGGTTTACCCCCACATATGGGGTACCAGCATACTCAGGACAAATTGGACAACAACTTTTGGGGTCCAATTTCTCTTGTTACCCTTGTGAAAATAAAAATTTGGGGGCTAAAAAAATCTTTTTTGTGGGAAAAAAAATATTTTTTATTTTCACTACTCTGCATTATAAACTTCTGTGAAGCACTTGGGCATTCAAAGTTCTCACCACATATCTAGATAAGTTCCTTGGGGGGTCTATTTTCCAAAATGGGGTCACTTGTTGGGGGTTTCTACTGTTTAGGTACATTAGGGGTCTGCAAAGGCAACATAACGCCCGCAGACAATTCTATCAAAGTCTGCATTCCAAAATGGCACTCCTTCCCTTCCGAGCTCTGCCATGCGCCCAAACAGTGGTTTACCCCCACATATGGGGTACCAGCATACTCAGGACAAATTGGACAACAACTTTTGGGGTCCAATTTCTCTTGTTACCCTTGTGAAAATAAAAACTTGGGGGCTAAAAAATCTTTATTGTTAAAAAATATATATTTTTTATTTTCACGACTCTGCATTATAAACTTCTGTGATGCACTTGGGCATTCAAAGTTCTCACTACACATCTAGATAAGTTCCATGGGGGGTCTAGTTTCCAAAATGGGGTCACTTTTGGGGGGTTTCTGCTGTTTAGGCACATCAGGGGCTCTCCAAACGCGACATGGCGTCCGATCTCAATTCCAGTCAATTTTGCATTGAAAAGTCAAATGGCGCTCCTTTGCTTCCGAGCTCAGCCATGCGCCCAAACAGTGGTTTACCCCCACATATGGGGTGTCGGCGTACTCAAGACAAATTGTACAACAGCTTCTGGGGTCCATTTTCTCCTGTTACCCTTGGTAAAATAAAAATTTGGAGGCAAAAAGATCATTTTTGTAGAAAAAATGCGATTTTTTTATTTTCACGGCTCTACGTTATAAACTTCTGTGAAGCACCTGGGGGTTTAAAGTGCTCACCACACATCTAGATAAGTTCCTTAAGGGGTCTAGTTTCCAAAATGGTGTCATATGTGGGGGGTCTCTACTGTTTAGGCACATCAGCGGCTCTCCAAATGTGACATGGCGTCCGATCTCAATTCCAGCCAATTCTACATTGAAAAAGTAAAACGACACTCCTTCTCTTCCAAGCTCTGCGGTGCGCCCAAACAGTGGTTTACCCCCATATATGGGGTATCGACGTACTCAGGAGAAATTGCAAAACAACTTTTGTGGTCTAATTTCTCCTGTTACCCTTGTGAAAATAAAAATTTGGGGGCAAAAAGATCATTTTTGTAGAAAAAATGAGATTTTTTATTTTCACGGCTCTACGTTATAAACTTCTGTGAAGCACTTGGGGGTTCAAAGTGCTCACCACACATCTAGATAAGTTCCTTGGGGGGTCTAGTTTCCAAAATGGTATCACTTGTGGGGGGTTTCCACTGTTTAGGCACATCAGGGACTCTCCAAACGCGACATGGCATCCGATCTCAATTCCAGCCAATTCTGCATTGAAAAAGTCAAACGGTGCTCCTTCACTTCCAAGCTCTGCGGTGCGCCCAAACAGTGGTTTACCCCCATATATGGGGTATCGACGTACTCAGGAGAAATTGCACAACAACTTTTGTGGTCTAATTTCTCCTGTTACCCTTGTGAAAATAAGAATTTGTGGGCGAAAAAATCATTTTTGTGAAAACAAATGCGATTTTTTATTTTCACGGCTCTACGTTATAAACTTCTGTGAAGCACTTGGGGGTTCAAAGTGCTCACCACACATCTAGATAAGTTCCTTGGGGGGTCTAGTTTCCAAAATGGTGTCACTTGTGGGGGGTTTCCACTGTTTAGGCACATTAGGGGCTCTCCAAACGCGACATGGCGTCCGATCTCAATTCCAGCCAATTCTGCATTGAAACAGTCAAACGGTGCTCCTTCACTTCCAAGCTCTGCGGTGCGCCCAAACAGTGGTTTACCTCCACATATGGGGTATCGGCGTACTCAGGAAAAATTGCACAACAAAATTTGTGGTTAAATTTCTGTTTTTACACTTGTGAAAATTAAAAAAAATGGTTCTGAAGTAAAATGTTTGCAAAAAAAAGTAAAATGTTAATTTTTTTCTTCCACATTGTTTTAGTTCCTGTGAAGTACGTAAAGGGTTAATAAACTTCTTGAATGTGGTTTTGAGCAGCTTGAGGGGTGCAGTTTTTAGAATGGTGTCACACTTGGTTATTTTCTATCATATAGACCCCTCAAAATCACTTCAAAGGTGATGTGGTCCCTAAAAAAAACATGGTGTTGTAAAAATGAGAAATTGCTGGTCAACTTTTAACCCTTATAACTCCCTAACAAAAAAAAAAATTGTTTCCAAAATTGTGCTGATGTAAAGTAGACATGTGAGAAATGTTATTTATTAACTATTTTTTGTGACATATCTCTCTGATTTAAGGGCATAAAAATACAAAGTTTGAAAATTGCAAAATTTTAAAAATTTTCGCCATATTTCCATTTTTTTCATAAATAATCGCAAGTAATATCGAAGAAATGTTACCACTAACTTGAAGTACAACATGTCACGAAAAAACAATCTCAGAATCAGCGGGATCCGATAAAGCGTTCCAGAGTTATAACCTCATAAAGTGACACTGGTCAGAATTGTAAAAATTGGCTCGGTCATTAAGTACCAAATTGGCTCTGTCACTAAGGGGTTAAACTTTGTGCAAACTTGAATAGCATAAACAAACGGCAAGGTTCCCGGGTCAATAAAGGGATCCATAAAGAGTTAACCCCGGACGGGTTTAGCAGCAAACAGTAAACAGGGAAACAGTAACTATATACATTTTCAGGTTTCCGAGGTTTATTCTTATTCAGGTGGCCTTGGCCCCTGGCTCCCGGCTAATGTCGCGCCAGTGTCACTGGTGGGTCTTCCCGGTGCAGTCAGACCGCTTGATGCCTGAACCTGAAGACGGATCCTAGCTGCCAGCTCAGTTGCTGCAATAACATGTGCGGTGGCAATGTTGGTAAGCTCTGCTACATTTGGTTCAATCACAGCTGAAGTAGTAGATGACACTCTCTCAGGTCCACGTCGGCGAACGTTACGGGCACACCCTTCCTGGGCACTCCGATGGTGGGTATCTCCTGACCGTACAGGCTTCAGACCCTGGTTCACGGCTGATGCGGCGGGGGTTTGTCCCATCTCTTTCCAGTCTTTCCATTGGGAAATCAGGCACTGTTTATATTGTTCCCAAGTGAGCACGGCAATGGCGTGACCTCTTCTCCAAACCCCATTCGGCTCAATCCGGGGGGCCTCCCACCGGAGAATCACTCCCTCCGAGCTCACATCTAGGAACTCTCCCATTGCAGTCGGTGGCGGGGGTACCAGACCCTTCATCACTTCGAGGGATGATGCCACCATTCCCGCCATGAAGAGGCGGCTACTGTTGTGAGGGGGGTCAGTCGCGGGAGCGGGATCGAGCGGGGAGGCAGGGGTGTCTTCCGTACCTACACCTGATGTGGTTCCACCGATGGCGATCCGGTCCGCTGACAAGAACGCTGGAGTCGGCTGCTGCTCGGACCGCGGCTCCTCCAATGGGGTCCCCGGGTGCGGCTCCGCCCACCATGGTTCCTCCTCCGCTGGCTCCGAGGACGGGATGGGTAAGCTCAGCTCCGCGGCCGGTTCCAAAGAATTCGGATCTTTCCGCTGCAGTGGACATAGGTCCGCCTCTGGTGAAGGAGGGCAAGCCGGAATCGCTTCTTCCTCGTTCAGGTACTTGCTGCTCGTCATCGCTGCCTGATAGTCGGTGGCAGTGCATGCACCTGACTCTGCCATTTCTCCTGGGCCGGGCTTCTCCATCTCCTGCTTCCCGCCGTTGCAAATCAGGGGGTGGTCTTGTACTCCGAGGCAGGTCATCGCTTTGCAGCCAGAAACACAGGGGGCGGTAGCCATTTCTCGCGCCACTCTGATAGTCTCCTCCCATGGCACGCCCTCCTTCTTCGCTGGCGTAGCAATGGCGGCGGCTTTTGGCGGGAACTTCTCTTGGTCAATGTCAGTACACAGTCTCTCAATAAAGTACAGTTCAAGCACAACAAATCACAGTCTCTAGGCACACATGACCTGATTCTTCAGGCTTAAGTAGATCCTGTTCGTGACGCCAAGTTGTAGCGCCCCCACTGCCGCAGGGCCGAGGGGTACCCGGTACCGGGCCTCTGAGTCTCTGCTTCTGGGGTTGTCACGGCGGCTAGGCCCCGGTCCGTGACCCTGCCGTGGGGCGCACAGTGAATGATAGGTGTGGATGTTGGTGATGCAGTTGTGGGATGCAGGTCGCGGTAAATAACGAGGACACCAGGTTGCAGTCTCTTTACCTCTTTACTGGAGATCTCTGAATCCTCAGTCCAGAATACGGTTCACCAGGCTGCGCAAGTCCGGCCGGTCCAATGGCACTTCCAGAGTTCACTTCACAGGTGGAAATCGGTGCCTTCCTTCTTAGCGCTATGTGTTGTAGTCCTTCCCTGCTGTGCTTACGGAAAGTACCCCACAACCGTTGTGTCTGTTTCTTAAGTTCCCTCACAACTCGATTAAATGATGTTCTTCTAATCGTCCGTCCCTTCCTGATGTTACAGTTAGAACGGCACCCGTTTGTCGGGTAGGCCTGGAGTTCTTCCGGGACCCTAGAGACGCCCCTCTCCCGCAATTGCCTCCCAAGACTTCATAGGTGATATGTGTTAGACAGCCCGCCTTAAACTGACTGTCCTGCCGCTGTTTAGAGTATTGCTTGAAGCTGAATGTTATAATACTCCCTCGGCGTTCCGGCCACCGGTAGTGCGCCTCAGTAGGGTGTTGCTCCGGTCTTACAGCACGACCCCTACTGGAATTCTCCTATCGCCTGATCTCGTTTCTCACTCAGCACAATCTATCTCGCTTCTAGTCCTTTCTTGGGCCCCGCCGCTTCCCGGAGCTGGCGCGGACCCGTTACGTTCTTTCCAATGCCAAGCCTCTGTCAGGATCCCACCCCTGACAGAGACCCTACTGTCTCTTCCTCCACAACACCCTCTGCCACTAGGTGTTGCTTCGTCCAATCCAGTCAGCTTTCTACTCTAACTTCCTGCCTGACCCCCAGTTTACCCACTATGGTGGGGAGTGGCCTAATGAATAGAACCCTTAGCTCCCCCCGGAGGCCCAGCTGTGAAATGTATTGGTGTCTGTGATACCTGATCAGACGAACTCCTTCAGTGCCATCGAACGCACCATGGCTCCCCATAGTGGCGGAGCCACAGTACTGCAACGACCAGGACTCTGGGGCGCTGCACATGCATTGTAAATGATTAATAAAAAAAATGTTGGTTCCCATGTATTTTTGATAACCAGCCTGGCAAAACTGAAAAGCAAGGCTAGTTATCAAGACTAAAGGGGTTCCCACCCTGTTTTTTAAAATTATTTAAATAAATAATTTTAAAAATATGGTGTGAGATCCTCCTATTTTTGACAAACAGCCAAGCTAAAACAGACAGCTGGGGGATGGGATTCTTAGGTTGGTGAGGGGCCATGAATATAGGCCCCCCAGCATTAAAATAGCTGCCCGCAGCTACCCAGAAAAGGCACATCTAAAAGATGGCGCTTCACTTTGCTCTTTCTGCTCGCCCTGTGGAGGTCGCAATAGGGGTTGATATTTGTGGGGTTGATGTTACCTTTTATTGTCAGGTGACATCATGCCCATGCCTTAGTAATGGTGACGCATTTATAAGACACCTATCCATTACTAATCCTATAGTCATATTGTAAATAAACACAGCCAGAATGAAGTTCTTTATTTAAAATAAAAAAGCACATTGTTACATTTTATTTAAAAATAAACAGTTACATGTGTGTCCTTGAAGTGTTGGAGTGGCCCACAGCTGGCATGACCCATCTGTCATTTGCCAGATGGCCAGTCAGGCCCTGCTCCTATCTAGATTACTCTTGATTAGCACACAAATTTATGATTATAGGCTGCATGCACAACTTGAGTATTTGGTGAGTTTTTTACCTTAGTATTTGTAAGCCAAAACCAAGAGTGGAAAAATCAGAGGAAAAGAATAATAGAAACACATGCACCTCTTTTGCATTTTTAATTGAATCACAGTAACATAGAATGTCAGAGTTGGAACAGACCTCAAGGTTCATCATGTCCAACCTCCTGCTCAGTGCAGGGCAGGATTCACTAAGCAATCTCAGACAGATATCTGTCCAGCTTCTCTTTGAACTCTTCAATCACTCATCCCTGGCAGCCTGCTACACTCACTTATCACCCTCAGGCCATGTGCACACGTTCAGGATTTTTAGCGTTTTTTTCGCGTTTTTTCGCTATAAAAACGTGATAAAAACGCGAAAAAAACGCTTACATATGCCTCCTATTATTTTAAGTGTATTCCGCATTTTTTGTGCAAATGTAGCCTTTTTTTCCGCGAAAAAATCGCATCGCGGAAAAAAAAGCAACATGTTCATTAAAATGCGGAATTGCAGGGGATTCCGCACACCTAGGGGTCCATTGATCTGCTTACTTCCCGCACGGGGCTGTGCCCACGATGCGGGAAGAAGCAGATTATGTGCGGTTGGTACCCAGGGTGGAGGAGAGGAGACTCTCCTCCACGCACTGGGCACCATATAAGTGGTCAAAAAATAAGAATTAAAATAAAAAATAGTCCTATACTCACCCTCGATGTCCCGCGCAGTCTTCCCGCCTCCACTGCACGCTGCCGTTCGGTTCCTGTAGCTGGTGTGCGGCGAAAGACCTGCCGATGACGTCACTGTCCTGTGATTGGTCGTGAGCGGTCATGTGACCGCTCACGTGACCGTGACGTCACGCTAGGTCCTGTGCGCACAGACCAGCTATAGGAAGAGGAGCCGGACGCCGGTGAGGAGATGTCTGGGTGAGTATAAGCATTTTTTTATTATTTTTAAACATTCTATCTTTTACTATAGATGCTGCATAAGCTGCATCTATAGTAAAAAGTTGGTCACACTTGTCAAACGCTATGTTTGACAAGTGTGACCAACCTGTCAGTCAGTTTTCCAAGCGATGCTACAGATCGCTTGGAAAACTTTAGCATTCTGCAAGCTAATTACGCTTGCAGAATGCTAAAAAAACGCGAAAAAAACGGAAAAAAAACGCAAAAAAAAAAATGCGGATTTCTTGCAGAAAATTTCCGGTTTTCTTCAGGAAATTTCTGCAAGAAATCCTGAACGTGTGCACATACCCTTACTGTCAAACAGTTTTTTTTAATATCTAATTTGCATCTTCTCCCTTTCAGTTTCATTCCATTGTTTCTCGTGTTTCTGTGTGCAAATGAGAATAACGATGATCTTTCTATATTGTGAAATCCCTTCAGCTATTTGTAGATAGCTAATTAAGTCTGAGTAGTGACTTTTTAACCTTAGGGTACTGTCACACAGTGCCATTTTCATCGCTACGACGGTACGATCCGTGACGTTCCAGCGATATCCATACGATATCGCTGTGTCTGACACGCAGCAGCGATCAGGGACCCCGCTGAGAATCGTACGTCGTAGCAGATCGTTTGGAACTTTCTTTCGTCGCTGGATCTCCCGCTGTCATCGCTGGATCGTTGTGTGTGACAGCGATCCAGCGATGCGTTTGCTTGTAACCAGGGTAAACATCGGGTTACTAAGCGCAGGGCCGCGCTTAGTAACCCAATGTTTACCGTGGTTACAAGCGTAAAAGTAAAAAAAAACAAACAGTACATACTCACATTCCGGTGTCTGTCCTCCGGCGTTCTGCTTCTCTGCACTGTGAGCGCCGGCCAGCCGGAAAGCGAGCACAGCGGTGACGCGGTGACGTCACCGCTGTGCTTTCCGGCTGGCGCAGACACAGTGGAGAGAAGCAGAACGCCGGGGGACAGACACCGGAATGTGAGTATGTACTGTTTTTTTTTTTTTACTTTTACGCTGGTAACCACGGTAAACATCGGGTTACTAAGCGCGGCCCTGCGCTTAGTAACACGATGTTTACCCTGGTTACCCGGGGACCTCGGCATCGTTGGTCGCTGGAGAGCTGACTGTGTGACAGCTCTCCAGCGACCACACAACGACTTACCAACGATCACGGCCAGGTCGTATCGCTGGTCGTGATCGTTGGTAAATCGTATAGTATTTATAAGCCAAAACCAGGAGTGGGTGACAAATACAGAAGGAGTGCACATGTTTATGTTTACCTTTCCTCTGATTTTTCCCACTCCTGTTTTTTGCTTACACATACTGAGTTAAATAACTAACCAAATACTTAACATGTTAATGTGTCCTCATGGTATTTTTGACAATAAGAAATTAGCAGACTACTATGCTGTTCTTCCATATTCTGAAACATAGAAGTAGCAATGTGTTTGGTTGACAAACTTATAAGTTTATGTGACATCGAGAAAGAAAAATGCGGCACTCAACAGCTGGAATATATCCATCCAATAGTCTTTAATACACCATCGGTGCTCTAGAAGAAAGGAGGGACATGCAAGGTTAAAGAGGTGTGCAGGGGAGAGAGGACGACAGCCTTTCCAGAACACTCACTTCAATGGGTCCAGGTGAGCAATTACCAAAAGGTCATTTCCTTTATAGAGGTCAAGACCTTGTAAACATACAAGTGTTACACATAATACTTCAACCAAGAGATAAAAACATTCTTAGTAATAAGATATAGCAATTGCTAACAACTTGCAGATTGTAATATAGAATAACATTATTGCATGTAATTACTTAAAGAAAAACTGAGAGATCAATCCTATATTTAAGACCTAATGGACCTTGTGCATTGGACTTTAAAATCCAAAAAGCTTAACATTTCAATAAACACTTATCATGAGTATCTTCTTGTGGGGGATAAACTACCTTTTCAATTCCTGCAAAGCAAAGTATTTCAGGATTAGCACCGTGTTTCTCTTGAATATGCTTAATAAGACATGAAGATCCCTTTCCAGTTGTTATTGAACGATAATGCTCACTAAAACGAGTAGCAAGGGTTCTAATAGTTT
Source organism: Ranitomeya variabilis (assembly GCF_051348905.1). Classification (NCBI taxonomy): domain Eukaryota; kingdom Metazoa; phylum Chordata; class Amphibia; order Anura; family Dendrobatidae; genus Ranitomeya; species Ranitomeya variabilis. The sequence continues at coordinate 184,268,354 of NC_135237.1, forward strand.
TTCTTATATAAAAATATCGACATGGGCAAAACAGAATGTATGCCACAAATTTAGTCTGACATGAAATGTAATCTTGAACTCTGTAAGTAACTGAGCCAAAATGTATGAGGGTAGATGTCAAATGCAAATGACAATAGTTACAGTGGCCATATTTATAGCCAGTGTACCTTTAGGTAACCCCATCTTTAGTCAATTATTGTCCATTGGTCGGAGACTATTATGAACTAATAAATCTCCTATATTGCATGTCCTTTTATAGGGAAATTGTGGAAAAAGAGTTCCTGCTTGCTGCAGAGTCTGATCAGAACTAATAAGATGCCAATTTTTTCTTATAGCAGCGTGGATAATTTTATTCATTGCGCTATGTTTAAAGCAAAATGTACATTTTTGTGTTTCTTTCGTTGGTCCTTTACTATTTAACTAGAAGGAGGCCCGATGCTATCGCATCGAGAGCGCGGTAATGTCATAATGGGGGCAGGCATGCAGTGCTGTTGTTGCCTAATGGCATCCTGTGATAATCTAATGATTTTTGCATCAGGGGACTCATGTGCTTGGCGCCTACACTTAAATGCATTGTTTTTGTCCCAGCGATGCTGTTGCTCTTCAAGAGTCTCATTTGCCCTTTGTTGTCTTCGACGTTGTGCCTTTGCTGCTTTCCTTTCATTGTCATTGGTGTCCATTTTGGAGGAGCCATATTGGCATTGATATTTGCTTTTTAAAGGGGTTTTCCCATGAATAAAATTTCATTTTAAAAATTGTCTGTGTCTGACCATGTACCGAACATACCACAGCTCCTGAGCAGGGGAGGAAGCAAAAGGCAATACTGACATTACAGCAGGAGATCGCAGAGGATACATTTTGTGAAGTCAAATATTTCTTAAAAACAGTCAGTGAAATATTTTACCTCACAAAATGAATCCACTGTGATCCCCTGCTGTAATGTCAGTATTGTCTTTTGCTTCCTCCTCTGCCCAGAAGATGTGGTATGCTCGGTACTAGGGTTGAGCAAAACGGGTCGGACATTTTCAGAAGTCGCCGACTTTTGGCAAAGCCGGGTTTCATGAAACCCGACCCGACCCCTGTGTGGGGTCGGCCATGAGGTCGGCGATCTTCTGAATCTGGTATCGGAATTCCGATACCGAGTTCCGATATGTTTGCGATATCGGAAATCGGTATCGGAATCCACATTTAGGTGTAAAATAAAGAATTAAAATAAAAAATATTGATATACTCACCTCTCCGGAGGCCCCTGGACATCGCCGCTGGTAACCGGCAGCCTTCTTTGCTTAAAATGAGCGCGTTTACGGCCTTCCATGACGTCACGGCTTCTGATTGGTCGCGTGCCGCTCATGTGACCGCCATGCGACCAATCACAAGCCGTGACGTAATTCTCAGGTCCTAAATTCCTAATTCTAGGAATTTAGGACCTGAGAATTACGTCACGGCTTGTGATTGGTCGCGTGAGCGATCACATGGGCGGCCGCAACCAATCACAAGCTGTGACGTCATCTAAGGCCCTTCACGCGCTCATTCTTAAGAAGGAAGGCTGCCGGAAAGAAGCAGGGCGCGTCCGAGGGTGAGTATATACCTAATAGGAATATACTCACCCTCGGCTTCTTTCCGGCAGCCTTCCTTCCTAAGAATGAGCGCGTTCAGGGCCTTAGATGACGTCACGGCTTGTGATTGGTGGCGGCCGCCCATGTGACCGCCACGCGACCAATCACAAGCCGTGACGTAATTCTCAGGTCCTAAATTCCTAGAATTAGGAATTTAGGACCTGAGAATTACGTCACGGCTTGTGATTGGTCGCGTGGCGGTCACATGAGCGGCACGCGACCAATCAGAAGCCGTGACGTAATTGAAGGCCCTGAACGCGCTCATTTTAAGCAAAGAAGGCTGCCAGTTACCAGCGGTGATGTCCAGGGGCCTCCGGACGGGTGAGTATATCAATATTTTTTATTTTAATTCTTTATTTTACACATTAATATGGATCCCAGGGCCTGAAGGAGAGTTTCCTCTCCTTCAGACCCTGGGAACCATAGTATCCCATTGCACTGCATTGGGTTTCGTGTTTCGGCCGACCCTGACCCCGACTTTTTTATAGGATCGGCCGATTTCGCTCGACCCGACTTTTGAGAAAGTCGGGTTTCGTGAAACCCGACCCGATCCTATAAAAATAAAAGTCGCTCAACCCTACTCGGTACACGGCCAAACAGTGAGTGTGAGCATGAGTGTGTGAGTTTGAGTGTGTGAGAATGTGAGTGTGTGTGTGATTGTGTGTATGGTGCGTACGGTATATAGAGTGTGTGTGTGTGGTGCGACGGTGTTCTGCTGGTGGTACCGCGCAGTAGGTTGGTAACAGCAGCAGTTTCCATATTGAGACATCCATCACTTCGGTGTCCCAATATGGCGGTCAGTAAACTTCCTCCACTTGGAATTCTAGGATACGGTGACATCTGGACAGAAAACGAAATGAAAACGTTACAAGGCAATTATATAAATAGATTTTTTAATCCTCCTGGTATTGCTTAACCCCTTCATGACCCAGCCTATTTTGACCTTAATGACCTGGCCGGTTTTTGCAATTCTGACCAGTGTCCCTTTATGAGGTAATAACTCAGGAACGCTTCAACGGATCCTAGGGGTTCTGAGACTGTTTTTTGTGACATATTGGGCTTCATGCTAGTGGTAAATTTAAGTCGATAATTTTTGCGTTTATTTGTGAAAAAATGGAAATTTGGTGAAAATTTGGAAAATTTCACAATTTTCAAATTTTGAATTTTTAATCTGATAAACGAGAGACTTATGTGACACAAAATAGTTAATAAATAACATTATCCACATGTCTACTTTACATCAGTACACTTTTGGAAGCAACATTTTTTTTTGCTAGGAAGTTATAAGGGTTAAAATTTGATCAGCGATTTCTCATTTTTACAACGAAATTTACAAAACCATTTTTTTTAGGGATCACCACGTTTGAAGTCAGTTTGAGGGCTCCATATGGCTGAAAATACACAAATTTGACACCATTCTGAAAACTGCACCCCTCAAGGTACTCAAAACCACATTCAAGAAGTTTATTAACCCTTCAGGTGCTTCACAGCAGCAGAAGCAACATGGAAGGAAAAAATGAACATTTAACTTTTTAGTCACAAAAATGATGTTTTAGCTACAATTTTTTTTATTTTCCCAAAGGTAAAAAGACAAACTGGACCCCAAAAGTTATTGTACAATTTGTCGTGAGTACGTCAATACCCCGTATGTGGGGAGAACCACTGTTTGAGCGCACGACAGGGCTCGGAAGGGAAGAAGCGCCATTTGACTTTTTCAATGAAAAATTGGTTCCAATCTTTAGCGGACACCATGTCGCGTTTGGAGAGCCCCTGTGTGCCTAAACATTGGAGCTCCCCCACAAGTGACCCCACTTTGGAAACTAGACTCCCCATGGAACTTATCTAGATGCATAGTGAGCACTTTGAACGCCCAGGTGCTTCACAAATTGATCCGTAAAAATGAAAAAGTATTTTTTTTTAACAAAAAATTTCTATTAGCCTCAATTTTTTCATTTTCCCATGGGCAACAAGATAAAATGGATCCTAAAATGTGTTGGACAATTTCTCCTGAGTACACTGATACCTCACATGTGGTCACAAACCACTGTTTGTGCACACGAGAAGGCTCGGAAGGGAAGGAGCGCCATTTGACTTTTGAATGAAAAATTAGCTCCAATCGTTAGCGGACACCATGTCGCGTTTGGAGAGCCCCTGTGTGCCTAAACATTGGAACTCCCCCTCATGTGACCCCATTTTGTAAACTAGACCCCCCAAGGAACTTATCTAGATGCATAGTGAGCACTTTGAACGCCCAGGTGCTTCACAAATTGATCCTTAAATGAAAAAGTACTTTTTTTTTCACAAAAAAATTTCTTTTAGCCTCAATTTGTTAATTTCCACATGGGCAACAGGATAAAAAGGATCCAAAAATTTATTGGGCAATTTCTCCTGAGTGCTCTGATACCTCAAATGTGGGGGTAAACCACTGTTTGGGCACACGGCAGAGCTCGGAAGGGAAGGAGCGCCATTTGACTTTTTGAATGAAAAATTAGCTCCAATCGTTAGCGGACACCATGTCGCATTTGGAGAGCCCCTGTGTGCCTAAACATTAGAGCTCCCCGACATGTGACCCCATTTTGGAAACTAGATGAACTCCCAATGAACTAATCTAGATGTGCGGTGACTACTTTAAACCCCCAAATGCTTCACAGAAGTTTATAACGCAGAGCCGTGAAAATAAAAAATCATTTTTCTTTCTTCAAAAATTATTTTTTAGCCCGCAATTTATTTTCACAAGAGTAACAGGAGAAACTGGAACCCAAAATTTGTTGTCCAGCTTGTCCTGAGTACGCTGATACCCCATATGTTGGAGGGAACCACTGTTTGGGCACACGTCGGGGCTTGGAAGGGAAGTAGTAACGTTTTGGAATGCAGACTTTGATGGAATGGTCTGCGGGCATCACGTTGCGTTTGCGGAGCCCCTGATGTGCCTAAACAGTAGAACCCCCCACAAGTGACCCTATTTTGGAAACTAGAGCCCCCATGGAACTTATTTAGACATGTGGTAAGCACTTTGAACCCCCAAGTGCTTCACAGAAGTTTACAACGCAGAGCCGTGAAAATAAAAAATAATTTTTCATTCCTCAAAAATTATGTTTTAGGAAGCATTTTTTTATTTTTGCAAGGGTAACAGGAGAAATTGGACCCCAATAGATGTTGCTCAGTTTGTCCTGAGTACGCTGATACCCCAAATGTGGAGGTAAACCACTGCTTGGGCACACGTCGGGGCTCGGAAGGGAAGTAGTGACGTTTTGAAATGCAGACTTTGATGGAATGATCTGTGGGCATCACGTTGCATTTGCAGAGCCCCTGATGTGCCTAAATAGTAGAAACCCCCCACAAGTGACCCCATTTTGGAAACTAGACCCCCCCAAGGAACTTATCTAGATGTGTGGTGAGCACTTTGAACCCCCAACTGCTTCACAGAAGTTTATAACGCAAAGCCGTGAAAATAAAAAATCATTTTTCTTTCCTCAAAAATTATGTTTTAGCAAGCAATTTTTTATTTTCGAAAGGGTAACAGGAGAAATTGGCCCCAAATAGTTGTTGCCCAGTTTGTCCTGAGTATGCTGGTACCCCATATGTGGGGGTTAACCACCGTTTTGGCGCACGTCAGGGCTCGGATTTGACTTTTTGAACACAGGATTGGCTGGAATCAATGGTGGCGCCATGTTGCGTTTGGAGACCCATGATGTGCCTAAATAGTGGAATCCCCTCAATTCTAACTCCAGCACTAACCCCAACACACCCCTAACCCTAATCCCAACTTTAGCCATAACCCTAATCACAACCCTAACCCCAACACACCCCTGACCACAACCCTAACCCCAACACACCCCTAACCCTAATCCCAACCTTAACCCTAATACTAACCCTAATCCCAACCCTAACCCCAACACACCCCTATCCATAACCATAACCACAGGCCTAATCTTATCCCTATTTCTAACCCTAGCCCAAATTCCAACCCTAACCCTAAGGCTATGTGCCCACGTTGCGGACTCGTGTGAGATTTTTCCGCACCATTTTTGAAAAAAGATTTACCGCGGATTTCCAGTGTTTTTTGTGTGGTTTTCACCTGCGGATTCCTATTGAGGAACAGGTGTAAAATGCTGCGAAATCCGCACAAAGAATTGACATGCTGCGGAAAATACAAAGCAGCGTTTCCACGCGGTATTTTCCGCACCATGGTCACAGTGGATTTGGTTTTCCATAGGTTTACATGGTACTGTAAACCTGATGGAACACTGCTTCGAATCCGCAGTGGCCAATCCGCTGCGGATCCGCAGCCAAATCCGCACCATGTGCACATAGCCTAATTCTAACCCTAACCCTAGTTCTAACCCTAGCCCTAACCCTAGCCCTAACCCTAACCCTAGCCCTAACCCTAACCCTAGCCCTAACCCTAACCCTAGCCCTTACCCTAACCCTAGTTCTAACCCTAAACCTAGTGGAAAAATAAAATAAAATATATTTTCTTTATTTTATTAATGTCTCTATCTACGGGGGTGATAAAAGGGGGTTCATTTACTATTTTTTTTTATTTTGATCACTGTGATAGGTTTTATGACAGTGATCAAAATGTACCTGGAATGAATCTGCCGGCCGGCAGATTCGTCGGGCGCACTGCGCATGCGCCCGCAATTTTGGAAGATGGCGGCGCCCATGGAGAAGACAGACGAACACCTTGAGGCTCGGTAAGTATGAGGGGGGAGATCGGAGCACGGGGGGGATCGGAGCATGGGGGAGCGGACAGGAGGACGGGGGAGTGGACAGGTGGACGGAGGGGAGTACAGGACAGAACGGAGGACTGGGGGGGAGATTGGTGGCAGTAGGGGGGCAGATCAGAGTTTCCAACAATGGCCGATGTTATTGCAGCATCGGCCATGGCTGGATTGTAATCACCAGTTTTCATAGGTGAAATATTACAAATCGCTCTGATTGTCTGTTTCACTTTCAACAGCCAATCAGATCGATCGTAGCCACGAGGGGGTGAAGCCACCCTCCCTGGGCTGAAGTACCACTCCCCCTGTCCCTGCAGATTGGGTGAAATTGGAGTTAACCCTTTCACCCGATCTGCAGGGATGCGATCCCTCCATGACGCCACATAGGCGTCACAGGTCGGATTGGCACCAACTTTCATGACGCCTACGTGGCGTCACAGGTCGGGAACGGGTTAATAAGTCTACCTAAGACAAATTTTTAACGCGATCATATTATTCTTCTACTAGAGGAGCTGGATATCCTCTTTGTAGAAAGCACGTTTTTAATTCGTTATAGTGATGCAAAGAATTCATTGAGGTATGCTTTCTAAAAACCTGTGTAATTCAATTTCCATTTTTCACATCTCGAAAATCCAGACTGTTGTCCCCCAAAAATGATGTGAACCGCATATTGTCGGTATTGACCTTATTAAGGTATTCAACGAATTCATTAAAATCTTGCTTAGAGCGGTCCCAAATTATGAAGGTAAGGGTTGGAAATAGAAGTAATATACCGATCTTCAAAAACGGCCAAAAATAAATTCGCAAAAAACATATGACACAGGTGTGCCCATCGCTGTACCAGTTTGTTGAAGTTACCTTTTATCTTGAAACTTGTGAGAAAGAACAAAATCCAGGGCTTCTATAATAAAAAGAAATAAACTCTTGTGATTTACCTGTAGTAATCAAAATGCTTTTTATAGCTGAGATACCAATATCGTAAGAAATTCGTGTTTATAAGTTTTCTACGTCAATCGAGACCAGAGAAAGGCTAGTATGCCAGTCTATATTTTTTAATTTGTTCAATAAATCTGAACCATCAGTATGAAAGATGGTACTGATTTTAATAAAAGTTTTAGAAGCCAAGATAGATATTTTGATAAAGGTTCGGTTAACGAATTTCTTCCAGATATAGTGGAGTGTCCGGGTGGCGCTGTCAAAGATTTATGAATTTTATGGACACTATACCAGTATGGATTTTCTGGAAATTCTGGAAGAAGTTTTTCAGCCTTCTTTTTTGATAAAATACCTTTCTCTACATATTTCCTGAGAAGGGAAAGTAGGATATTTTTATCTTTTGTGATGGATTATTAGTAGTGTTGAGCGATACCTTCCGATACTTGAAAGTATCGGTATCGGATAGTATCGGCCGATACCCGAAAAGTATCGGATATCGCCGATACCGATACCCGATACCAATACAAGTCAATGGGACACCAAGTATCGGAAGGTATCCTGATGGTTCCCAGGGTCTGAAGGAGAGGAAACTCTCCTTCAGGCCCTGGGATCCATATTAATATGTAAAATAAAGAATTAAAATAAAAAATATTGATATACTCACCCGTCCGGAGGCCCCTCACCTTACCGCTGTTAACCGGCAGCCTGCTTTGCTTAAAATGAGCGCGTTCAGCACCTTCCATGATGTCACGGCTTCTGATTGGTCGCGTGCCGCTCATGTGACTGCCACGCGACCAATCACAAGCCGCGACGTCATTCTCAGGTCCTAAATTCCTAGAATGAGGAGTTTAGGGCCTAAGAATGACGTCGCGGCTTGTGATTGGTCGCGTGGCGGTCACATGAGCGGCACGCGACCAATCAGAAGCCGTAACGTCATGGAAGGTGCTGAACGCGCTCATTTTAAGCAAAGCAGGCTGCCGGTTACTACCAGGGCGCGTCAGAGGGTGAGTATATCCCTATTTTTTATTTTAATTCTTTATTTTTTACATGGATATGGATCCCAGGGCCTGAAGGAGAGTTTCCTCTCCTTCAGACCCTGGGAACCATACACTGGGAACTTCCGATTCCCGATACCACAAAAGTATCGGATCTCGGTATCGGAATTCCGATACCGCAAGTATCGGCCGATACCCGATACTTGCGGTATCGGAATGCTCAACACTAATTATTAGTCAAAGGGACATAAGTAATAGGATTACCTAACTGACATAGGGCTTTGGAAACATAGTGCTCTTTATCCAAGAGAACTATGTTCTCGCCTTTGTCCGCTCTCCTGAAAATTACATTGTCCCAATTTCTCATTTCTTCTAAGGCTTTGAATTCAGCTTCTTTCAAATTTGTTTCAGGTAGTGGATAACACAAGGCTTCTACATCCTTTATTACCTTTTCATGAAACAGGTCAATAGTATTGCCATAGTATATAGGAGGCATATAATTAGATTTAACCCCTCCTGCAAAAGGTTTGTGGGAGCTAGAATTACTGCTGCTGTCTTCACATCAAAAAAGCAGGGTTTGTCAAACTAATCAGTAAAGAAACATCCCTAGTCAGATCTGGATCGTTATTCAATTGTAACATGAAACCCAATGGATCAATGGAAACAAGGCTCCCGCCCTTATAAGTTTTCCCTACAAAATGTATAAATCACCAAGTGGATGTAACTCAGTTAAAGAGACACTACAATAAAGCACAACGTAGACTTTATTGGAGGCTATTTTTTAACTTTCATAAAAAGTAGCTAATGAGAATCACAGATCATGGATCTGTTATCTATGGACATGTCCTAAATGTTGAAGATGGGGGTTAATCCTTTAAGAAAAAACAGTCCTAATTAACTTGCAAAGATTAATAAAATACTGCTTTTTGTGTTTTAAACCATGAAAACGCTCATTGACTTTTTAAATTAAGCTCTTAGTATGTTAATTTAACATCCCACTGCTTCAAACACTAACTGTAACATATTTGGCATTGTCGAATCTACAAATAAAAAATAAAATGACTTTAATGAGTATCTTGAGTCTGCTTAGCTGACTCCAAAATAAACAGATGGTGTGTGCAGTTGCTTTGACAAGCCACAGTAGCATTCACTTTGGCTCAAAACTCATGGCTTTAAAACTTAAACATTGTTTTTCTTTTAAAAATAAAGGTTGTGATCTTCAATTTAGATGGAGCTGAATAGTACAAACTTAGATTATGCCCCTATTTACATTAGAGGGGGGTTAAAATTGAATGCAAGTCTTAACCACTAAAGAAAAACTGGATTTTTTTGTTAAATCTGAGTATGTCATCCAATTGCTTCTGCTCCTCTGATTCTGGAAAGGTTTTTCTTTTTATTATGTGTCCTTTTCTTTTAAAGTTATATCCCCCAACAAAAAATATGCACATTTTTCCTTTAAGCACCTGGGCGTAAACCACAGAGCTTCTCTCTGGGATTTTGCTTTTTCAGGTTTGACTCTGGCCAATCAAAGCACAGTCATGCTCCCAGAAAAGTTCAATGGCGTACACCCACTTGGTTGAAGTAAAAATTTTGCATTTTTATTACTTGGGGCCATAACTTTGAAATGAAAAAAAGGATGAACTGTTCCAAATTCTAGTGAATAGTCCTTTTTCAGAAAAACTCTTGTAAGGAGCTAGCAGGAAAACAGGATGCAGTGACGAGCAGGAGGCATAGCAAGAGATAATGGGCTTTTTATATATAATTATCACAGCGGTAAATACTTCATGCAGGGAGTAAGGGGGTGTAAGTATAAATGCCCACAATATGTATACAACAACAAAGTAATAACAAAGGGTCAAATAACGGGTTAACTTATCAGTCTCTGGTTCCTGTCTATGGTGGCTGGAAAATCCCACTATGGCACTGTAGGTGGAGTGAGATGTCTCAGAGCTGGTCCTGAAGGAAAGTGAAGCACTGCCTCTGTATGGCGGTGAAGTATTCTGATCTTCCTGTATGTGGACTTGTGAACCTGGAACAAGGTGCTGAATGGGGAAAGGTCTGCTGCACAGCCAAGGATGTACAAAGTCCTGAAGTGAAGGCCGCAGTCTCACCCCTGTGAACCGCGTGTAACGCCGGATCAGCATTGTAAAGAGAGTCAGTAGATGTCAGATGCACCGATCGGTTAGTACTGTAGGGGTCGGAGGGTAACAGGGACTCGGTCTCAGGAGATGCACAGTCTGTATGCACAGGGGATGGAACAATGCAATGCGGGCCTGTCAGTTGGCATCGGTCAGCGAAGAGGGAGTATACCTTCTCTTGTAGCACATGCTGGGTTGTTATCGGTACGTACCAGCACTTCAGAACCGGACAAATATTCTGCGAACCTCTCCATCATAGCTCACACCAACGCCAGCAACTCCAGCTGAAAGGAACTGTAATTGTCTGGATTACGTTCGGAATCGTTAAGGGACCAACTTGCATAAGTGATCACCTTCTCTCTCCCGTCCTGTATCTGTGACAACACAGCTCCAAGTCCCAGCAATCTCCCGTCCGTGTGGAGAATAAACGGTTGAGAAAAGTCCGCATAGGCCAAAACAGGAGCTTCCATCAATGCCTTCTTCAAATATTGAAAAGCTTCCTCCTGGTGTTTCTTCCAGCAAATGTTCCAGTTCTTTGCACCCTTTAAGCAGCTCCAGCAGCGGTCTTGCTCAGTGGGCAAAATTCTTCACAAAGCAGCGGTAATACCCGGTCAGTCCCAGGAATGCTCAAACATCTCTGAAGTGGGCCAATCCTGTATCACCGTGATCTTCTCTCGGTAAGGTTTCACCCTGTCAGCAGAAACAACATGGCCCAAGTACTCAATTTGAGTGCAGAACAAATGACATTTTTGAGGTTTTACCTTTAATCCGTGCTTCTGAAGCTGACTCAACACCTTTTTCAGTTGTTGTAGATATTCCTCAAATGAAGCAGCATAGACTATAATGTCATCTAGATAGATAAGTGTGGCTTTAAAGTTCAAGTCACCCAGACACTTTTCCATGAGTCGTTGAAACGTTCCGGGAGCGTTGGCCAAACCAAACCGCACCCGATTGAATTCAAACAGCCCATGGGTAGAATAAAAGCGGTATTTTCTCGATCCCGTTCAGACATCGGCACTTGCCAATAGCTGCTGGCGAGGTCCAGTGTGGAAAAAAATTTGGATTTTCCTAGCGCAGACAGGGTTTCCTCAATCTGGAGTAATGGGTATGAGTCTCTCACGGTACAAGCATTGAGTTTCCAATAATACACACAAAAGCCCAGAGCCCTGTCTTTCTTTAACACCAGCACTATCAGAGCAGCCATGGACTCTGACCCTCTCTGATGACACACTTCTCCAACATCTGTCCCAACACATTCTTTACCTCTTGGTATAACTGTGGTGGAATTTGCTGATAGCATTCTCTTATGGGCGCAGTATTTTCAGTAAGTATCTCGTGTCTGATAGCTGTAGTGCAGCCAAAATCATCTTCATGGCGGGAGAACGCGTCCCTATATCACACTATCAGAGCTTCCACCTGTTGCACCTGTGCCTGAGTGAGTCCGGCCAATTCGGCCCGCATTTGTTCCAGGACAAGTCGTCCATCCTGTATGTGTTGGGGCTCTGGTGACAAAAAGTTCACCATCACAGTCCAGGGGTCTCCTTGCTGTACCTTCAGCTGCACAGTCTGAGATGGTACTATCTCTTCAGGTATACTCACAATCCGGGCTACTTCATATTTGGGGAGAACCGTGATGTCCTGATCCTCTAAATTGACGCAGCGTACAGGAACAGTTCCATCATGCACAATGGCTAACGTACATGCCACCAAGAATCCCTTTCTCACCCCCATTTGCACCCTTTGTTGAAATCATGGGGAGTCGAAGGTTGATATTGGCATCCAGAGGTCAAACAATTATCTCATGGCTTGACAGGTATGGTGGCATGTTACACCCAGCCACAGGCTGGTGCATTGCAATGCATGATGTAAAAACAAAAATAAACAATAAAAATTCACATGTTTTGTATAGCTGTGAAACAACCTGACCTATAAAATTATCCCACTAGTGAACCTCTTCAATGGACATCGTAAAAAAAATATCAAAAACTATGATTTTTCATCATACTGCTGGAAACAAAATTTAATAAAACACGATCAAAAAGACCAATGTTGAAAAAAATGTTATCTCTGAAAACATTATCTTGTCCCCAAAAAAACAAGCCGCCTTACAGCTCAATCAGTGGAAAAATAAAAAAGTTATAGCTCTCAGAATAACTCAATGCAAAAACAATAGTTTTTTCTATAAAATTGATTTTATTGTATAGAAGCGACAAAACATTAAAAAAATTACATAAATATGGTATCGTTGTAATCATACTGACCTGAAGAATAAAGCTATCTTATCACTTTTACCACAAGGTAAATGGCATAAAAAAAACCAAATTCCTGAATTGTTGGTTTTTGTTCACTGTGACGCGCAAAAATTCCAGGCAGATCTGCACTCTGAAATGGCACTCCTTCCCTTCTGAGCTTTCCACTGTGCCTAAAATTGAGGGTTTTTTTTTTACCACATATAAAGCACTGCTGAACTCAAGAGATTTTGTTTGACACATTTTAGGGTCAATTTTCTTCTGTTACCTTTGTGAAAATGAAAAATTTGGGGCTAAAACAACATTTTTAAGTTACACGGTCCAATGTTTTTAAATTCCCTGAAGCACATGCCAGTTCCAGAAGCTCACCACACCTCTAGATAAATTAAGTGAAAGGGTGTCGTTTCCAAAATGGCGGTCACTAGTGGGAGGTTTCCTCTGTTCAGGCATGTCAGGGGCTCTGCAAACGCGACATTCCATTCGCTATCTATTCCATACAATTTTGCACTCCAAAAGTCAAATAGCTATTCTTCCCTTCTGAGTCCTGCTGTACGCTCAAACAGTAGTTTTCCAATAAAGAAGGGTTATAGGTTAACTCAGGACAAATTTCACAACAAATTTTATGAGCCATTTTCTCCGATTTCGCTTTTGAAAATAGAAAATTTGGGGGCTTAAGCAACCATTTTGTGGGGAAAAATTTATTTTTTTATTTTCTCAGTTCAATGTTCTAAAATTCTGTGAAGCACCTGAAGATTCAAGGTGCTCATAACACATCTAAATAAATTCCTTGAGGAGTCTAGTCTCCAAGATGGGGTCACTTGTGGGGGTTTTCTACTGTTTAGGCACATCAGGGACTCTTCAAACTCTTCAGGGTGCCCGTTCTCGATTTCAGCCAATTTTGTGATAAAAAAAAATTCAAATTGTGCTCCTTCCCTTCAAAGACCTGCTGTGTGCCCAAACAGTAGTTTTCTCCCATTTATCAGGTATCGATGTATTCAGGAAAAATTGCACAACACATTTTGAGGTCAATTTTCTCCTGTTACTCTTTTGAAAATAAAAATATTGAGGCTAAAATAAAATTTGTGTAAAAAAAGTAAAATGTTCATTTTTTCCTTCCCCATTCATTTGATTCCTGTGAAATACAACTGAATGGTTAGTAAATTGCTTGATTGTGGTGCAGTTTTTAGAATGGTGGCAATTTTGCTTATTTTCTGTCAAGTAAGTGTTAAGCGCCAGGAATCTCCCACTACATGGGGTAGATCCCAAGCCTTGTCTGCCTCTGCGGTCTCCATTCTGCTTTGGCTGCAGTGGGAGCTGCTCAGCAAAAACGTCGGTCTCAGCATCTTGCCCAGACTCATGCTGTTCGCTTGGTTACTGTGGGCTCTCCAGCCAAAGCTATAGTAACTAGCAATAGGTAGCAGCGAGCAAGAATTCCAGAGGGGAAGTCCTCTCATTGGTGGTCGGCTGTCAGCTGCTCGAGTGATGTGGCAGTTCCGGATTGGTCCACGAGCAAGGTCTTGTCTGACAGGACTTGAACAGGAACGTATAAAAGGTTTCCTGGAGCACGCATTGGCGTGCTAAGATCATTTATGTCTTGCATTTTGGTGGATACGTTACCACTCTGTGTTTGCCGCTTCTAGCACGGCAATTATGTGTCTAGGCAGGCAGTGTAGGGTGGGAACTCCCACTTGGCTTAGCGTCTGACTTCAGGCGGCTCAAGTCGTGTGTGTGTGGTTAGGACAGCCGAGTGTCAGAGCGAGCATAACCACCAGCTTAGTCTTCCCTGGGGGATAGCTATAGGGACCCCAACTAGCGTCATTACTGCTTTACTCCTGTGACGTCTAACAGGGTAAAGTTCTGAGTGCTTTCTTCTTAGTACTCTCTCTGTGGTGCAGCAGAGCTAGGTACTTAGCGCTCTGTTCACACTGAGTGACCTTTAACTCGGTGTGTTTATAGTGCTAGCTCGCAGCATCGCTACGCCATTGCTCACTAGCTGCGGTTTTCCATCACTGCACGGTGGACGCCGGGTTGCGATCGCACTTTATCTTAATTTATATTTAGTGCAATCAGCGAACCCTAACAGTAGGCCCATCAAAGTCACTTCAAATGTGATGCGATCATTACAAAATTGGTTTTGTAAACTTTGTTGGAAAAATGAGAAACTGCTGATAAACTTTCAAACCTTCTAACTTCCTAAGAAAAAAAATATGATTAAAAAATGATGCAGATGTAAAGTAGACATGTGGTAAATGTTATTTATTAATGATTTTGTGTAGTCTATCTAATTTAAGTTTGAAAACTGCTAAATTTTTTGTCAAATGTTCAATATTTTTTTATAACTAAACGCAAATCATATTGACCAAAATGTACGACTATTATGAAGTTCAACATGTCACGAAAAAATCAGTATCAGAATCACTGGTATACGATAAAGCCAGACTTATTGACACAAAGTGATACTGGTCAGATTTGGAAAATGAGGACTTAAGCAATTAAAAGAAATCTGTTAGCAGGTTTTTGCTATTTAATCTGGGAGCAGAAAAATATATGCACAGAGAGCCTGATTCCAGGGATGTATCACTTATTAGGTTGTGTTTTGCAGTTTCAATGCAATTTGCATTTTATCAGCAAGAAATTAACAATGACGAACTACAGCTCATGTGCAGCCCAGTCAGGCTAATTTCTATAACTACACCCACACCACTGATTTTAGCAGTTTGCTCACAATGCACAGTGTTGGCTGGAAGCAGTGGCGTAACTACAAAGTTATGGGCCCCGGTGCGAACTTCGAAATGGGGCCCCCCCTGCAGCCCTCCCATACAACTCAATGTAACCCCCATAGAATACAATGCAGCCCACCTCATAGTGTAATGCAGCCCCTCCATACAGGGGCAGTGAGAAAGACACGAGCAAATGGTGATGAGGGGGCAGGGGAGAGGGCACAAGGGGGCTAGGGGAGACAGGCACAAGGGTAACATAGGGGGGATAACGTAGATGGATAACATAGGGGGGTAACATAGATGCTCCATAGAAAGCAGTGCCACATATAATGCTCCATACCGTTGATTATTGCCCCATAGATGCTCCATATAAAGCTGTGCCATATATAATGCTCTGCACCGTTCATTATGGCCTCATAGATGCTCCATAGAAAGCTGTGCCATATATAATGCTCTGCACCATTCATTATGGCCCCATAGATGCTCCATAGAAAGCTTTGCCATATATAATGCTCTGCACCATTGATTATTGCCCCATAGATACTCCATATAAAGCTGTGCAATATATAATGCTGCTGCTGCAATAAAAAAAATCACATACTCACCTCTCTTCGCTCAGGACGCCGGCGCTTTACCTGCTCCTCGTGCGGCTCTGTCTCCAGCACTGACGCTCAGCAGAGGGCGCGCACTGACTACATCACTGCACCCTCTGACCTGAGCGTCACAGCCAGAGTATGCTGATGACGGAGCCGCACCGGAACGAGGAGCGGTAAGTATCACGCAGCGCTGTATACTCACCTACTGCTGGCGCGGTCCCTGCGCGTCCCTGCTTCTTCCAGCGCTGCATCTTCTTCCTGTATTGAGTGGTCACCGTTACCGCTCATTACCGAAATGAATATGCGGCTCCACCTCTATGGGAGGTGGAGCCGCATATTCATTTCGGTAATGAGCGGGACCATGTGACCGCTCAGTACAGGAAGAATATGCAGCGCTGGAAGAAGCAGGGACGCGCAGGGACCGTGCCAGCAGTAGGTGAGTATAATTAGATAGCAAATCTCCTGCACTGCAACATGGTGTTGGGTGCCTCTGACCTGCCGGGCCCCTGACCTGCCGGGCCCGGTCGCACTGGCGACCGCTGCGACTGCGGTAGTTACGCCCCTGGCTGGAAGCCTCCAGTCAGGGATGTGGGTGGGGTTATATAGAACTTAACTTTTAGCTCTGCTACAACTCCATCAGAAAGTTATGTATAATATAAAAACTACACCAAACAGCCCAGTAAGTGATACGGGCTTTCTTGCCCTATGTTATGCTACTATCAGATTATATAACAAAAACCTGCTGACAGATTCCCCTTATTGCATTAATACCTTTAGCTCTATTACATAAAGACATACCTTCATTGAGATAACTTGAAGCTTGTGGGTACAAATGCAAAATTTCAAATAGGCTTCCACCCAAACTAAAGGTTGTTAATAATATTGGACCAAAGAGACATTTAAGGCTCCCTAAGTCTCAAGGTCCTGGGAGTAAATAAAATCCATGCACCCATTATCACTATGCCCAAGCATTCTATAATCAGTGTCTGTATATTAGCTTCAGTATATATTGTAGTGTATGGTAGTCCAAAAATCAACGTGTTGCATTAAAAGGAATCTGTCAGATTTTGCCACCTATTATAAGAGCAGCATAAGACAGAGACAGAGACCCTGATTACATCAATGTGTCACTTACTGGGCTGCTTTCTGTAGTTTTTATAAAATGTCTATTTTTATCAATATGAGATTCTAACTAGAGAACCAGTAAACCTGCTGCTAGGTAGTCCTTCATATTCATGAGCTCTGTATGGCCACTGCCAACACTGATTGACATCAGTCTCATTTAAGAGCCTGGAAAAGCCAGTAATTGTCTTTGTCCAGCACCTGACAATGTAAATTGCTAAGAAATATGTATGTCCTAACTAACAATTTGGGAAGAGACATACATGCTGACAAGAGACAACTGAACACTGCGCTGGGACAACAAACTGGACGTGGTTGCTGACTGTTGTGTCTGTGCAACTACAGGTTGTGGGCAAGAGGCATCAGCCCCTGCTTACTGGACAGCAGATTGGGAAGGACGTAACACAGGGGATGGACCAGTGGTTTCCCCCTCAGACATAGATTTTGTACCCAGGCATTCTGCCCACCTATTGGGGTGCTGTGTATATTAGCGGTATATGCTAACAGAGATATTATGTCAAATTTCCCTTATAAAGGGATGTATGAGTAAGATTTTTGAACTAGCAGAATATATGTAGAGCATGTTTCATTACTCATATTATTATTCTGTGTAAGGCTGAAATCTGAAGAAGTGTGTGGAGTATATTAATGCATTAATTTTCCACAATGTCAAAGTGCAGACTCAAAAATCAACATCAGGCTCCCAGATACATGCTTAAAGAGAGAGTGAGAAGGGCAACACAATAAAAAATATAGTAACATAATATATAGAGATTGAGAGTAGGCATTTGTCCATTGCACAAAGGTTTCCAAAAATTACCCCAAGGGTTTTGTATCATACACTCTGAAAGAGACCGTGATGGGGAACTTACAATACATTTTGCAGATATTACAACAGGTAGAGATAGAGAGTACAAGTTTCACCATTGCACAATGTGCAAAGTTTTCCAACAATTACCAAAGGGGTCTGTATCAAACGTGCTGAAAGAGATCATGATGGGGACCTCACAATACATTTTGCAGTTATTGCAATAGGAAGAGATAGGGAGTACAAGTTTCACCATTGCACAATGTGCAAAGTTTTCAAAAAATTACCCAAGGGGTCTGTATCATACACGCTGAATGAGACCATGATGGGGACCTCACAATACATTTAACAGTTATTACAATAGATAGAGATAGAGGGTACAAGATTCACCATTGCACAATGTACAAATGTGGGCTATACATAGATGACCACTAAGTATTTGTTGCAGAACCATGAGGAGGAGGAGGACATGATTTCATGAACAAAATGGGTTTGAATTGTAAGACATGGACGTTAAGACAACTTAAAAAAAAATTTGGGCTGCATTTATGTTACCTTGCTGTCATCCGTAGGGTTTACAAAGTCAGAGGAAATCCAGTCCTTGTTCAATTTTAGAAGAGTCAGCCTGTCTGCATTTTCTGTTGACAGACATGTGCACCTTTCTGTTATGATTGCATCAGCCGAATTAAAAACCAGCTCAGAAAACACACTTGCGGCAGGGCATGGCAGCACCTCCAAGGCGAATAAGGAGAGGTCAGGCCAAGTGTGCAGCATGGACAAACAATAGTTAAAGGGCACTGAAGAATCAGGAAGGACGTTGGTATGGTCATTTAAGTAGTCCTTCACCCTCTTGGTCAACTTCTCCCTCCTTGTCATAGTTACACCCACAGATAGCCCTTGATGATGTGACGGTTTCATGAAAATGGCCCAGTTGGTGGACATTCCAACCTTCCCTGAGTTGCACCTGGAGTGCATGGCCCTCCCCTGTAATCCTTGTGGGAGATAATAGCCAGTAACTCTGCCAGCAGCGTTGTCTGAGGGTAATGTTTTCAGCAAGTTTTCCACAATGGCCCTCTGGCATGCATGCGCTGAAAATGGCATGTCTGCCTCAAACATGAGAGAAGGAAATTTCTCCTTGTACGTGGGTCAAGAAAGGTGCACAGGCAGTATTTCATGTTTGACATAATGTGTTTCATGCAAAGGTCTTGGGAAAGTCATTTGGACAAGAACTGTGCCTTGTGTGGCAGACTACAAAGAGTCAAACGTTCAGTGTCCTCACTGGGAAGAACACTAACCATCCTCTCCTCCTTACAATGCATCGCCTCCTCCTCCTCTTCAGGTCATCCATGCTGGACAGGCATGAAGATGGGATTGGAAGTCCCCTTTGTAGTGCAGATCAAAAACTCATGTTACCCCTCATCCTCCTGTTCCTCGTCATCACCCAATGTGGCCTGAGTATATTGGGTGACTGGGCTGTGTGATATCAGCCACTGCTCAACATTCAAAGCTTCCTCTTTGAGATTCTGCAGTGAACATTTTAACAGACAGAGCAGCAGAATGGTTACGCTAATAATAGTGTCATCAGCACTCACCATCTTGGTGCAGTACTCAACGTTTTAAAGAACCTCACATATGTCAGCGAGCCACACCAAACCAGAGTGTTACTCTGATGGGCATTGAGAAGCTGGGATTCAACCACTGCCCTCTACTGCTCACGAAGCCTTGCCAACATACAGTACAGACCAAAAGTTTGGACACACCTTCTCATTTAAAGATTTTTCTGTATTTTCATGACTTTGAAAATTGTAAATTCACACTGAAGGCATCAAAACTATGAATTAACACATGTGGAATTATATACTTAACAAAAAAGAGTGAAACAACTGAAAAAATGTCTTATATTCTAGGGTCTTCAAAATAGCCACCTTTTACTTTGATGACTGCCTTGCACACTCTTGGCATTCTCTTGATGAGCTTCAAGAGGTAGTCAGCGGAAATGGTTTTCACTTCACAGGTGTGCCCTGTCAGGTTTAATAAGTGGGATTTCTTGCCCTATAAATGGGGTTGGGAGCATCAGTTGTGTTGAGCAGAAGTCTGGTGGATACAAAGCTCATAGTCCTACTGAATAGACTGTTAGAATGTGTACTACGGCAAGAAAAAAGCAGCTAAGTAAAGAAAAATGAGTGGCCATCATTACTTTAAGAAATGAAGGTCAGTCAGTCTGAAAAATTGGGAAAACTTTGAAAGTGTCCCCAAGTGCAGTTGTAAAAATCATCAAGCGCTACAAAGAAACTGGCTCACATGAGGACCGCCCCAGGAAAGGAAGACCAAGAGTCGCCTCTGCTTCCTGAGGATAAGTTTATCTGAGTCACCAGCCTCAAAAATCACAGGTTAACAGCAGCTCAGATTAGAGACCAGGTTAATGCCACACAGAGTTCTAGCAGCAGACACATCTCTACAACAACTGTTAAGAGGAGACTTTGTGCAGCAGGCCTTCATGGTAAAATAGCTGCTAGGAAACTACTGCTAAGGACAGGCAACAAGCAGACAAGACTTGTTTGGGATAAAGAACACAAGGCATGGACATTAGACCAGTGGAAATCTGTGCTTTGATCTGATGAGTCCAAATTTGATATCTTTGGTTCCAACCACCGTGTCTTTGTGCAACGCAGAAAAGGTGAACAGATGAACTCTACATGCCTGGTTCCCACCGTGAAGCATGGAGAAGGAAGTGTGATGGTGTGGGGGTGCTTTGATGGTGACACTTTTGGGGATTTATTCAAAATTGAAGGCATCCTGAACCAGCATGGCTACCACAGCATCTGGCAGCGGCATGCTATTCCATCCTGTTTGCATTTAGTTGGACCATCATTTATTTTTCAATAGTAAAATTACCCCAAACACACCTCCAAGCTGTGCAAGGGCTATTCGACCAAGAAGTAGAGTGATGGGGTGCTACGCCAGATGACCTGGCCTCCACAGTCACCAGACCTGAGCCCAATCGAGATGGTTTGGGGTGAGCTGGACAGCAGAGTGAAGGCAAAAGGGCCAACAAGTGCTAAGCATCTCTGGGAACTCCTTCAAGATTTTTGGAAGACCATTTCCGGTGACTACCTCTTGAGGCTCATCAAGAGAATGCCAAGAGTGTGCAAAGCGGTCATCAAAGCAAAAGGTGACTACTTTGAAAAACCTAGAATATAAGACATATTTTCAGTTGTTTCACACTTTTTTGTTAAGTATTCAATTCCACATGTGTTAATCCATAGTTTTGATGCTTTCAGTGTGAATTTCCAATTTTCATAGTCATGAAAATACAGGAAAATCTTTAAATGAGAAGGTGTGTCCAAACTTTTGGTCTGTACTGTATGAAAGATTGAATTCCAGCATGTGGGCAGGTCATAAATCAGTTGGTGACGAGGCAAATTAAAGTGCTGCTGCAGCAAAGCTAGACCAGTGAAAGCCTGAGATAACTTTCGTAAACAAGTTCAGACACGGTGTACCCTAGCAAGTAGGTCTGACAATTCAGGGTATGTTTTTAAAAACTGCTGTACAACAAACTTCATCACATGGGTCCTGTATGGAAGGTGTACCAGCTTGCCGAGTTTTAAAGCCGCCACCAAGTTGTGCACACAACCAGACCTCGTTGGAGGTTCAGCAGGGAGAGCCACTAATCAGTGTGGACTTTTATCCCTTCAACAGCTCAGCTGTGTTATGAGCTTTATCACATAAACAGGTGAACTTAAGTAGAATGTGCTGCTGCTTTGCCAAGGCAGTGCTGCAGACTTCAAAGCTGGGGAGTGATGGAGGGTCTAGTTTCAATGAGGAGGAGAGACAGGAACTCAAATGCGAGGAGACTAACACCCTGATGGAAATTGGGCCCGCTATTCTTGGTGTTGATAAGATGTGTGATGTCCCACCTTCTGACTCTGTCCCAGACTCCCCCAGGTTCAACTAGTGTGCTGTCGGGAAATGTAAGGTCCCTGTCCAAAAAAACTTGCCCACGTGTCTGTGGTTAGGTGTAACTTCTCTGTGACTGCATTGGCCAGAGCACAGATAATATTGTGTAGCACATGCTTATGTAACGCGGGAATGGCACACCAGGAAAAATAGTGTCGGTTGGGAATCAAGTCCATAGGGCTGCCACCACCAAAAGATCACAGAAAGACTTCCCATAAGCCAAAACAGTAAGATTTCCAGGACTAGCAGTCTGGCAATGTGGGTGTTTAGCATTTGGGCCGGTTGGTGAATGGATATTTCTGCTTGCTTTGAAACATCTGGGCCAGGGACATCTGAATGCTGCACTGGGACAAGTGACTAGGGACTAGATGTGGTTGCTGACTGTTGTGTTTGTGCCGCAGCAAAGAGAAGGACAAAATCCAATCCAGATGAAGTATAAAAAGTCCTTTATTGTGCCAAATGCAACACTTCAATCATATAGGTCTTTTTCAAGTTTGCTTGAAAAGATATATATCTTTCCTGTAGGTAAATAAATAGTCATGTTTGCGTATCTCAGCAGGCTTTGCACAGTCGCACAACTGCTAGATAAAGAAATGCTATTTATTTAACCAATAGAAAATTAGCATTTTTTTATATCGCTTTTATGAGATATGCATTGCCAACAGCAGAATCAGGGAAATTACTGGTAAATAGTGATGTTTCTGTAGCTCAGCAGGTTTTGCGCCAGAAAAATATTAGCTATTTCAGCAACAAGTGAGGAATATTATTAACCCCTTTCTGACATTGGACGTACTATCCCGTCGAGGTGGGGTGGGCCCGTATGACCACCGATGGGATAGTACGTCCAGCGCGATCGGCGGCGCTCACGGGGGGAGCGCGGCCGATCGCGGCCGGGTGTCAGCTGACTATCGCAGCTGACATCCGGCACTATGTGCCAGGAGCGGTCACGGACCGACCCCGGCACATTAACCCCCGGAACACCGCGATCAAACATGATCGCGGTGTGCCGGCGGTACCGGGAAGCATCGCGCAGGGAGGGGGCTCCCTGCGTGCTTCCCTGAGACCCCCGGAGCAACGCGATGTGATCGTGTTGCTGCGAGGGTCTCTTACCTCCTCCTCGCTGCAGGTGCCCGGATCCAAGATGGCCACGGCATCCGGGTCCTACAGGGAGGGAGGTGGCTTACCGAGTGCCTGCTCAGAGCAGGCGCTTGGTAAGCCTGCAGTGCTGTAAGTCAGGTCGGTGATCTAACAGAGTGCTGTGCAAACTGTTAGATCAGCGATCTGTGATGTCCCCCCCTGGGACAAAGTAGAAAAGTGAAAAAAAAAATTTCCACATGTGTAAAAAAATAAATAAAAAAAATTCCTAAATAAAGAAAAACAAAATATATATATTATTCCCATAAATACATTTCTTTATCTAAATAATAATAAAAAACAATAAAAGTACACATATTTAGTATCGCCGCGTCTGTAACGACTCCACCTATAAAACTGTATCACTAGTTAACCCCTTCAGTGATCACCGTAGGAAAAAAAAAGGAGGCAAAAAACAACACTTTATTATCATACCACCGAACAAAAAGTGGAATAACACGCGATCAAAAAGATGGATATAAATATCCATGGTACTGCTGAAAACGTCATCTTGTCCCGCAAAAAATGAGCTGCCATACAGCATCATCAAAGAAAAAATAAAAAAGTTCTAGTCCTCAGAATAAAGCGATGCCAAAATAATTATTTATTCTATAAAATAGTTTTTATCATATAAAAGCGCCAAAACATTAAAAAATTATATAAATGAGGTATCACTGTAATCGTACTGACTCGAAGAATAAAACTGATCAATTTTACCAAACATGGAACGGTATAAACGCCTCCCCCAAAAGAAATTCATGAATAGCTTTTTTTTGTCATTCTGCCTCACAAAAATCGGAATAAAAAGCGATCAAAAACTGTCACATGTCCGAAAATGTAACCATTAAAAAGTCAACTCATCCCGCAAAAAAGAAGACCTCACATGACTCTGTGGACCAAAATATGGAAAAATTATATGTCTCAAAATGTGGAGACGCAAAAACTTTTTTGCTATAAAAAGCGTCTTTTAGTGTGTGACGGCTGCCAATCATAAAAATCCGCTATAAAAAATGCTATAAATGTAAATGAAACCCCCCTTCATCACCCCCTTAGTTAGGGAAAAATAATAAAATTAAAAAAAGGTATTTATTTCCATTGTCCCATTAGGGTTAGGGCTAGGGTTAGGGTTAGGGTTAGGGCTAGGGTTAGGGCTAGGGTTAGGGCTAGGGTTAGGGTTGGAGCTAAAGTTAGGGTTAGGGTTGGGTCTAAAGTTAGGGTTAGGGTTGGGGCTAAAGTTAGGGATTGGATTACATTTACGGTTGTGATTAGAGTTAGGGGTGTGTCAGGGTTAGGGGTGTGGTTAGGGTTACAGTTGGGATTAGGATTAGGGGTGTGTTTAGATTAGGGTTTCAGTTAGAATTGGGGAGTTTCCACTGTTTAGGCACATCAGGGGCTCTCCAAACACGACATGGCTTCCGATCTCAATTCCAGCCAATTCTGCATTGAAAAAGTAAAACAGTGCTCCTTCCCTTCTAAGCTTTCCCGTGTGCCCAAACAGGGGTTTACCCCAACATATGGGGCATCAGCGTACTCGGGACGAATTGGACAACAACTTTTGGGGTCCAAGTTCTCTTGTTACCCTTGGGAAAATATAAATTTGGGGGGCTAAAAATCATTTTTGTGGGAAAAAAAAGATTTTTTATTTTCACGGCTCTGCGTTATAAACTGTCGTGAAACACTTGGGGCTTTAAAGTTCTCACAACACATCTAGATAAGTTCCTTGGGAGGTCTAGTTTCCAATATGGGGTCACTTGTGGGGGGTTTCTACTGTTTGGGTACATCAGGGACTCTGCAAATGCAACGTGACGCCTGCAGACCAATCCATCTAAGTCTGCATTCCAAATGACGCTCCTTCCCTTCCGAGCTCTGCCATGCGCCCAAACAGTGGTTCTCCCCCACATATGGGGTATCAGCGTACTCATGACAAATTGGACAACAACTTTTGGGGTCCAATTTCTCCTGTTACCCTTGAGAAAATACAAAACTGGGGGCTAAAAAATCATTTTTGTGAAAAAAAAAAGAATTTTTATTTTCACGGCTCTGCGTTATAAACTGTAGTGAAACACTTGGGGGATCAAAGCTCTCAAAACACATCTAGATAAGTTCCTTAGGGGGTCTACTTTCCAAAATGGTGTCACTTGTGGGGGGGTTTAATGTTTAGACACATCAGGGGCTCTCCAAACGCGACATGGCGTCCCATCTTAATTCCAGTCAATTTTGCATTGAAAAGTCAAATGGCGCTCCTTCCCTTCCGAGCTCTGCTATGCGCCCAAACACTCGTTTACCCCCACATATGGGGTATCGGCGTACTCAGGACAAATTGCACAACAACTGTTATGGTCTAATTTCTTCTCTTACCCTTGGGAAAATAAAAAATTGGGGGCAAAAAATAATTTTTGTGAAAAAATATGATTTTTTATTTTTACGGCTCTGCATTATAAACTTCTGTGAAGCACTTGTTGGGTCAAAGTGCTCACCACACATCAAGATAACTTCCATAAGGGGTCTACTTTCCAAAATGGTGTCACTTGTGGGGGGTTTCAATGTTTAAGCACATAAGGGGCTCTCCAAACGCAACATGGCGTCCCATCTTAATTCCAGTCAATTTTGCATTGAAAAGTCAAATGGCGCTCCTTCCCTTCCGAGCTCTGCTATGCGCCCAAACAGTGGTTTACCCCCACATTTGGGGTATCAGCATACTCAGCACAAATTGTACAACAACTTTTGGGGTCCATTTTCTCCTGTGACCCTTGGTAAAATAAAACAAATTGGAGCTGAAATAAATTTTGTGTAAAAAAAATGTAAATGTTAATTTTTATTTAAACATTCCAAAAATTCCTGTGAAACACCTGAAGGGTTAATAAATTTCTTGAATGTGGTTTTGAGCACCTTGAGGGGTGCAGTTTTTAGTATGGTGTCACACTTGGGTATTTTCTGTCATATAGACCCCTCAAAATGACTTCAAATGGGATGTGGTCCCTAAAAAAAAATTGTTTAGTAAAAATTAGAAATTGCTGGTCAACTTTTAACCCTTATAACTCCCTAACAAAAAAAAAATTTGGTTCCTAAATTGTGCTGATGTAAATAGGCATGTGGGAAATGTTACCTATTAAGTATTTTGTGTGACATATCTCTGTGATTTAACGGCATAAAAATTCAAATTTGGAAAATTGCGAAATTTTCAAAATTTTTGTCAAATTTCCGTTTTTTTCACAAATAAACGCAAGTTATATCGAAGAAATTTTACAACTATCATGAAGTACAATATGTCACGAGAAAACATTGTCAGAATCGCCAAGATCTGTTGAAGCGTTCCAGAGTTATAACCTCATAAAGGGATAGTGGTCAGAATTGTAAAAAATTGCCCCGGTCATTAACGTGCAAACCACCCTTGGGGGTAAAGGGGTTAAGCAATTAACTGTTCAAAATGATGTTACTATATGCTGGCACTAATATTATTTAGCTGTAAAAAAAAATTATATGCTGATATGCAGAAATGTTATGTAGCTGCTTTGTATATTATAGTAGTGGATGAAACCCTGTCTATTTCCCCCTAATCCCCCAGTCTGTTCCTATACTATACAACACAATGCAAAATAGCAGAGATCATCAGCATGTACTTGCAATAATGATCTAAAACTAGTGTTGAGCGATACCTTCCGATATTTGAAAGTATCGGTATCGGATTGTATCGGCCGATATCCGAAAAATATCGGATATCGCCGATACCGATACCAATACAAGTCAATGGGACACAAATATCGGAAGTGATCCTGGATGGTTCCCAGGGTCTGAAGGAGAGGAAACTCTCCTTCAGGCCCTGGGATCCATATTCATGTGTAAAATAAAGAATAAAAATAAAAAATAGGGATATACTCACCACTGCAACCGGCAGCCTCCGTTCCTAAGAATGAGCGAGTGAAGGACCTTCGATGACGTTGCGGCTTGTGATTGGTCACGTGAGCGGTTATGCGACCAATCACAAGACCGCGACGTCATCGCAGGTCCTTCACTCGCTCATTCTTAGGAACGGAGGTTGCCGGTTGCAGCGGTTACAACCAGGGCGCGTCAGAGGGTGAGTATATCCCTATTTTTTATTTTTATTCTTTATTTTGCACATGAATATGCATCCCGATCCCGATTCCCGATATCGCAAAAATATCGGAACTCGGTATCGGAATTCCGATACCGCAAATATCGGCCAATACCCGATACTTGCGGTATCGGAATGCTCAACACTATTTATAACACCCAGGTGCCTTCCTTTCACTCTCCCTCATATTAAATCTCTCCGTATGCTATCTCCACCTAACAAACAACTAATCTTCACCTTCAGTAACTCTTAAAATACCTTTTGTCATGCGGGTACTGGGTAGACTACAGCTGATTACCCGGGCCCCTGCGATATCCCTCAGACTAAGGAAAACCCTGTCTGTCCCTCTCCCAGAATTTACATTGATGGTGTGCTTGTCTGGACCGCCAGACCTGACCCTGACTCCTGTTTTAGTCCTAAGCTGAAACCTCCACCCGCCACCCAGTGATTAGACCACACACCAACCCCTACAGAAAGCACAGACAGGGAAAACTAAAAACGCATCACGCCGCAGACACACAGGAAAACACTAAAATGTGCACAGGGCAAAACAAATACAAATATAGGAAGGAGAAATATGACAAAGGATAATACACCACCAGATACGATATTTCTTCTCCTAGACCACCACTCAAGACTGAGATCACCAGGCACAAGACACAAGCTATAATAGGTGATGCCCAAAGTCCAGAATGACTATTTAAAGGCCACAGGAGTGACCCAGCCTCCAACCCGATTACCAGCTAGATTAACCCCGGACAATCTGGATAAAGTCTAGCCGGCGCCACAGAACGTACAGTGGACGAATGTGGAATTACCGCTGTCTGTCTGACGCCCTAGTGTGAATAGCGTCCGACATGACAGTACCCCGCCTTCTACGAGGGACCCCAGGGCCCTCACAACTTACAGGACCCGGCTTGTCCGGATGGCGGAGGTGAAACATACTGACCAGCCGGTCCGCATGTATGTCTGAAGCTGGTACCCAAGACCTCTCCTCCGGCCCATAACCACGCCAGTGTACCAGATACTGTAATGTGCGCTGCACTATACGAGAGTCAACCACCTTGGAGACTTCAAACTCCAAATTGCCATCTACCAAGACTGGAGGTGGCATCAGCGCCGCGTCCACGGAGCCCACCACCTTCTTTAAAAGAGATCTGTGAAACACGTTGTGTATCTTATAAACCGTAGGAAGCTCCAAATCGGTAGGCTACCGGGTTAATGATGGCAGCGACCCTAAATAGACCAATAAACCTTGGACCCAATTTCAGGGATGGTACTTTGAGTTTTATGCTTTTTGTGGACAACCACACCCAATCACCCACACTCAGGTCCAGACCTGGCACACGTCTACTGTCAGCCACTCGTTTGTACCTTGCACCCTCGCTCAGCAAGCGCCGTTTCACTCTCCTCCAAATGAATGACAGTTGTGCTCCAAGCTGGTCCTCCTCCGAAACGCCAGCAGAGCCACCCTGACGCAGAGTACAAAATTGAGGATGGTACCCATAAACACAAAAGAACAGGGACTCCCCAGACGATTCCTGGCGGTGATTATTAATGGCAAACTCAGCCAAAGGAAGGAACGTCAACCACTCCTCCTGATTGTCAGAAACAAAGCAGCGTAAATACTGCTCCAAATTCTGGTTCATACGCTCGGTCTGACCATTTGACTGAGGATGAAATGCTGAAGAATGCGACAACTTGATCCACAGCCGTGAGCAAAATGCTTTACAAAACTTTGCCACAAACTGAGTACCCCTATCCGACACTATGTCAGACGGGACCCCGTGAAGTCTGACCACCTCCTGCACAAAAACCTGAGCCAGAGTCTTTGCGTTAGGCAACGAAGGCAAAGACACAAAGTGCGACATCTTTGAGAACCGATCAACAACCACCAAGATGACCGTGTTCCCAGCTGAGGAGGGTAGGTCTGTAATAAAATCCATAGAGATCTCCGTCCATGGCCTACTGGGTACCCCTAGAGGATGTAATGAGCCAGCAGGACGGGAGCGAGGCGTCTTAGCCCTAGCACACCTGGTACATGCTGACACGTACGAGACCACGTCCTGTCGGATTTTGGGCCACCAAAACTGACGCGACACCAACTCCAAAGTACCCCTAACCCCTGGATGGCCAGCCAGAACAGCATCATGATGCTCACCCAACACCTTTAGGCGAAGATGGAGCGGTACAAATGATTTGTTAATGGGAAGCTCTGGCGGTACTTCTTCCTGAGCCTTGGCAATCTCAGCCTCAACCTCTGTCGTGAGAGCCGAGACCACTACACCCTTTTGGAGGATGGGTACCAGATCTTCCCGAGGTTCTCCCCCCAGAAAACACCTGGATAAAGCATCTGCTTTAGTGTTCTTAGACCCCAGTCGGTACGTAACAAAAAAGTTGAATCGCGTGAAAAACAATGCCCAGCGAGCCTGCCTGGGGGACAGATGCTTGGCTGACTCTAAATAAAGCAGATTTTTATGGTCGGTGATAACTGTAACCTGGTGCACCGACCCCTCCAGGAAGTGTCGCCATTCCTCAAAAGCCAACTTGATAGCCAACAACTCCCTGTTGCCAATATCGTAGTTACGTTCGGTGGGCGACAGCTTCTTGGAAAAGTAGGCGCATGGACGCAACTCGCCCAAAGATGAGCCTTGTGACAGCACCACCCCCACTCCAACCTCAGACGCATCGACTTCCATGGTAAACGGTTTTGATAAGTCCGGTTGCACCAGAATGGGGGCCGAAGCAAAACTGTTCTTCAGAAATTTGAATGTGCGCACAGCAGCCTCAGGTCAGGCGGAGAAATTGGTACCCTTTTTCGTCATGTCAGTAAGCAGTTTAGCAATGGTAGAAAAATCTTCAATACATTTTCTATAATAATTAGAAAATCCAAGGAACCGCTGGAGTGCTTTTAGGTTATCAGGCCGTTCTCAGTGCAGCACCGCTTGCACCTTAGCGGCGTCCATTTTAAACCCTGAAGCAGACACAATATAACCCAAAAAAGGCAACTCCTGAACCGAAAAAACACATTTCTTCAGTTTTGCATAGAGCTTATTTTCTCTGAGTAGCTGTAACACCTGCCTCACATGCTCTAAATGAGTATCACGGTCGCATGAATAAATGAGAATGTCATCTAGGTACACAATAACGAATTTCCCCAGTACATGCGAGAACACATCATTTATGAAATGTTGAAATACAGCAGGCGCGTTTGTCAACCCAAATGGCATCACCAAATTTTCAAAATGACCCTCAGGAGTATTAAAAGCTGTCTTCCACTCATCACCTTGATGGACTCTTATGAGGTTGTACGCCCCCCTGAGGTCAAGCTTGGAAAACCACTTAGCACCAGCCACCTGGTTGAACAAATCAGGTATCAGTGGCATAGGGTATGGATCACGAACCGTAATCTGGTTTAACTCCCTGAAATCCAGACACGGGCATAGTCCGCCATTTTTCTTCTTCACGAAGAAGAACCCCGCTGCCACTGGCGAGGATGAAGGCCTGATGTGCCCTTTGCTCAAACTCTCAGCAATGTAGTCTTTTAAAGCTTTCCTCTCAGGACCAGAGATGTTAAACATCGTAGCTTTCGGCAATTTGACCCCTGGTTTAAACCTAATAGTACAGTCATAGGGTCGATGTGGTGGCAATTCTGAGCAACCCTTCTCAGAGAACACATCTGCGAAATCCAGCAGTGACTCAGGAATGCTAGAAGTCACAGCGGACACACATGTGGCCAGGCAATTCTCCTGGCAGAATCCGCTCCACTGAATTATGTCCTGAGTTCTCCAGTCAATCACCGGGTTGTGCATAGACAACCAAGGAAAACCCAGAACCATTTGTGCAGGAAGATTGCTGAGCACCCTACATGTAACTTGCTCAGAATGTAGGAACCCAATGTGGAGTTTAACCTCAGCCACAAACTCAGTAATCTCCCCCTGTGGGAGTGGAGTAGCATTGATGGTGACCACCCGGATAGGATGAGGCAGTTTTTCGACAGTGAACCCGGCCGTGCGCGCAAACTCCTCATCAATGAGATTAGTGGCCGACCCACTCTCCACAAAAACAGTGATTGGCAGCTCTCTGCCAGCGACCATAACTCTGGCAGCAAGCATACATTGAGAGACCACCATGAAGGATATGCATAAGCTCAGATTGGCATCCTCCACACCCTCTGAGCTTAGTAGTTTTCCGCCGTTGCGCTTTTCTTAGAAAACAGAGGACAAGCATTAACATAATGTCCTTTTTTACCACAGCAAAAACAGGCTCCCTGCTTCCTGAGTGAGGGGGCTCGATGATGTGACACCCCTGCGATTTGCATAGGCTCCGTTGGCTCACCTGCAGCAACCTCACGTGCACCTACGCCCTCCCCCATAAGCGGCGTCTATTGCACCCCCTGACACAAACGGCGATCAATGCAGACAAGACTCATAGCAGACTCTAGAGAAGCAGGAGTCTCATACATCAGGAGGGCTTGTTTAACCCTTCTCGAAACCCCATGTACAAACTGACAAGCGCCGGGTCATTCCATTGTGTGTCCACCGCCCAGCGGCGAAATTCAGAACAATAATCCTCCGCCATGACACCTTTTTGGAATCACAAACTCTTCCTATACCCTGCTTTACCTATCCCTACGCTCACACTACGCTGTTTCTCGCTGCAAGATGGTGCCGGCAGACATTAAATATCCCCTATGATGCTGTAAGGCCAGCCAATCAAAGTAATGCCACACCAAAGATGGCACTGGCATTTCTGTGATTGGCAAGCAATCCTAGCATGTTCATTGGCTGCAAATAAAGCTCCGAACATGCTGAATGGGTCACTTGAGTATACCGAGGCAAATAGCAAATTACTCTCCCAGTAACGAATAGCCCAAATAGCGTACTATTTGTGCGAGTAACGAATAGTGCCGAATCTATTCACTCATCACTAGTTTCAATGTATTACAGCAGGTAGAAGGGTCGGTGAACACAGACAGGGAGGAAAACACCCCTTGAACAGTTCAGTTGCAGTGCATCGAAATCTAATAAGCAAAACTTAAATGGTGATTAAAGAAGAAATGTGATTTCTTCACCAAAGTAATCAGTATTACAGTGCCATTACGGCCAAGTCTGTACATGACAATACTAAATTGTGGTGACTGGTTCTCTTTAATCATGATGTTAGCTGCTTAGGCTCTCAGGCTACTGCTCTGTCTCTTATGCAATACACTGATGCTCTAATTACTACTTAGGATGGTATAATCTCACTGCCTGATTGCACGAAAAACTAATGAAAATTATATTTAAGGATTCTTGCGTCTAAAGCACTTTATTAATAAAAAAAAAAAAAATTCAGTTTACTTAATTTGTCCTATCGTAGATGCATATTATGTGCGGTACAGCAAGAGAAATTGTGTGTAACTCTGCATAATCCAAATGTATAATTCTGGTGTGATGTCAAAGCTGTGCTGTGTGCTTTAAATCAGCGGCCCCACTATTCTCACGCAGAGGTACAGACTGGCAAGATATAGTATTAATAGGCTGCAATCAGACTTCCGTAGATCCCCTCATCCGAGCGAATCGGGTCGGTTATGCAAATTACATTCTGATCAAGCTCTGACCAGAGTGTCAGCATAGTATGAGGCCACATTCACAACTAAGCATTTGGTCAGTATTTTCCATCAATATTTGTAAGCCACAACCAGGAGTGAAACAATCAGAGGAAAGTATAATAGAAACATGTCACCTCAGACCTGGTCTTATGTACCCTTGTAAATAGGGGGATTCAAGTTATGCGGGAGGTGCTTAACTGTTCGGTATTCTATATCTTACGAAAAATTTATACTCAACACTTTCGCCATACAGGAGGAGAAAAACTGAGGAATCCACAAGATAAAATACGTAGAATTTATTACAAAAAATTAAGTACAATATGTATATGGCTACAGGTATAAACAAAACATAGAAATCCCAATTAAAAACAAGCGGCAAAAAATGGTCTTCTATTTTCTCCGCACATTTTTTGCCGCTTGTTTTTAATTGGGATTTCTATGTTTTGGTTATACCTTGTTTTGTTTATACCTGTAGCCATATACATATTGTACTTAATTTTTTGTAATAAATTCTACGTATTTTATCTTGTGGATTCCTCAGTTTTTCTCCTCCTGTATGGAGAAAGTGTTGAGTATATGTTGTTGTTGAGGTATATATATAAGTTTAGGATATTGGGTATTGATCTTACGAAAAATGACTGATCATGTGTTCCAAACTCAGGCTTATTAACAGCCCTGCCTTTCACTGGTTCGGAGGTTTAACCCCTTCGCGCCATGCGCCATACTAGTACTGCTCTGCGGGCACTGCATTTGTGCCAGCCGCAGTACTAGTACGGCGCCGCCATTTTCCAGTGATCGGGTCCCTGACAGCAGACCATCTTTGTACGTAGCCCCGGGGGGCATCAGCGATCGCTGTGATTGACTGGTCAATTCTGACCAGCCAATCACAGCGACATGACAATAAAGTTAAAAAAAAAAAAAAAAAGCATGTGACAGGCTGTGATTGGTACTGTGTGACGTCGCACCAATCGCAGCCGTCACAGTAGGTGGGGTGATCGCCACGTCACCTCACCTGATTAACCCCTATGGCGCTGATTGGCTGAACAATAGCTTCTAGCCAATCAGCGCCAAAGGAGTTAATTTAAAATACCGATCACCGCCCTGCACGCCATCTTTCTCTCAGATTTGGTGTGCAGAGCGATTGTCCAAGCCCCTCTGTCTGACCTGAGTGAAGGAATCCATTGGTGGCCAGTGTGATCAACCCAGCGATCTCCTGCCCTCCTGTGCTGTGTGCTGCTCCAGCTCCGTGCTCTGTGCTTGTGCTCTCTGCTGCCATCTGCCTGCTGTGTGAGGCCTGTGATCACAGCAGCAGTAGCAGCACCTCCCCCACCCCTTTCCCATCCCCCATCCCTGTTCCAGTACCCCCTCCCCCACCCTCAAATTGAAATTTTTGCGCACTTTTTTGCGCTTTTTTTCCTGTGCGCGGCGCCCCGTGCAGAGCATTCGTGCTCTTCCTGTGTCCGCAGCACTCTGATCAGTATCGCTGCTGATCAGAGACTGCGTCACAGGACTTTTTTTTTTAGCTAGTTAGCGTAGCGGACATTGCAGTCTAAGCGACGTCCATTTTTTTTTTAGAAAAAAAATAGTAGTTAGTACAGTGTAGTTTTAAACGTAACAAGGTAGCGTAGCCGGCATCAGTGTTTGGTGATGTCCCTCCATCCCTGTTCCAGTACCCCCCTCCCCCCTCCAATTCAATTTTTAGCGCACTTTTTTGCGCTTTCTTTCCTGTGCGCGGCGTCCCATGCAGAGCATTTGTGCTCTTCCTGTGTCTGCAGCTCTTTGATCAGTATCGCTGCTGATCAGAGACTGCGCCACAGGACTTTTTCTTTTTTTAGCTAGTTAGTGTAGCGGACTTCGCAGTCTAAGCGACGTCCGATTTTTTTTTTACAAAAATATAATAATAGTAGTTAGTACAGTGTAGTTTTAGACGTAGATTAGCTGGTGTCACAGCGCTGGTGATGACCGGTCTCTTTTTTAGAGAAAAAAAAAATTGTACAGAGTAGTTTAGTGGTAGTGTGTTAGGCTGCGTGTCCACGGTCAGTATGGCCGGCGGTATCGCCGGAATGGCAAAGCCGCTCGGTGCTAAGCCCCGCCCCCTTTCTGGGACGCGATGATGCCGGATGTGTACTGTACACATCCGGGATCATCGCACCCCGTCGCCGCAGGTAGCACGGACATGCTGCGATCTGAAAAGATGCGCAGCATGTCCGGAGTCGCAGGGTTTCCACGCATAGTGGACACGGGATTTCAAAAAATCCCCTCCACTATGCTGGAACATCTGGACGCTGCGTGTTTGACGCTGCAGCGTCAAACACGCAGAGTTTACTTACCGTGGACACTCACCCTTAGGGTATGTGTCCACGTTCAGGATTGCATCAGGATTTGGTCAGGATTTTACATCAGTATTTGTAAGGCTACTTTCACACTAGCGTCGGGAACAACCCGTCGTTGTGCGTCGGGCCGACGTTCCCGACGCTAGCGTGGTCTCCGCCGCACAACGGGGGCAGCGGATGCATTTTTCCCACGCATCCGCTGCCCCATTGTGAGGTGCGGGGAAGTGCGGGGAGGTGGGGGCGGAGTTTTTAACATTTTTTTCTCCCGACGGTCCGCTACCACACGCCCAAGCGTCGCAAAACGGACGCAACGTTTGGCAATGCGTCGCAAATGCGTCGCTAATATTAGTCTATGACGAAAAAACGTATCCAGCAAGAACTTTTGCTGGATGCGTATTTTCGGCAAAACGACGCATTTGCGACGTATTGCAGTTAACGCTAGTGTGAAAGTAGCCTAAGCCAACACCAAGAGTGGGTGATAAATGCAAAAGTGGTGCATATGTTTCTCTTAGGGTCCCTTTCCACTTGCGAGGAAAACGGACGCGTGCAATCCGATAAAAAATCGGATTGCACTCGGACCAATGTTAGTTAATAGGTGTCTTTTGATTTGCGATTTTTTTCTCAGCCGAAATCGGACTGAGAAAAATCTGGATCGGCTGAGAAAAAAATCGCAGCATGCTGCGTATTGCTGCGATTCTCGGACGAGACTCGCCAATGCAAGTCAATGGGTGCGAGAAAAAAATCGCACAGCACTCGCACCATGCGAGTTCTGTCCGATTTTTACGCACCGGTGTCCTTTGAAAAGCCGGTAATTCAGCGCGGTGTACAGTAAAATCACACTGACAGGTTAGAATAGACTAGATATATACACATAGAATGTGTCTATATACATATATATATGTCAGTGAGACATCTATATATGTATATTTATATTTAATGCAGCACTAGATAGCATTAAAGCCGCTAATTCAATTGCCGGCTTCTCATTTCTCCTGCACAAACCCGACAGGATATGAGACATGGTTTACATACAGTAAACCATCTCATATCCCCTTTTTTTTGCATATTCCACATTACTAATGTTAGTAGTGTGTATGTGCAAAATTTCAGCGCTGTAGCTGCTGAAATAAAGGGTTAAATGGCGGAAAAAATTGGCGTGGGCTCCCGCGCAATTTTCTCCGCCAGAGCGGTAAAGCCAGTGACTGAGGGCAGATATTAATAGCCAGGAGAGGGTCCATGGTTATTGGCCCCCCCGTGGCTAAAAACATCTGCCCCCAGCCACCCCAGAAAAGGCACATCTGGAAGATGCGCCTATTCTGGCACTTGGCCACTCTCTTCCCACTCCCTGTAGCGGTGGGATATGGGGTAATGAAGGGTTAATGCCACCTTGCTATTGTAAGGTGACATTAAGCCAGATTAATAATGGAGAGGCGTCAATTATGACACCTATCCATTATTAATCCAATTGTAGGAAAGGGTTAAAAAACACACACACATGATTTAAAAGTAGTTTAATGAAATAAACACAGCGGTTGTTGTAATAATTTATTGTTCTCTCAATCCATCAGGAAACCCTCGCTTGGCAAAATAATAACCGCACAAGATACATACCTTCTGATGTCCGATCATGTCCCACGAGGTAATCCATCTGAAGGGGTTAACTAATATTACAGGCACGAGCTGCGATAAACCACTCACTGGTGCCTGTAATCCCCCGGGTGCTGAAAGGAAAGCAGGATCTGTACTTACATTGAGTCGCGGTGAGGCGCCCTCTGGTGGATGTTCTCATAAACTGCAGCCTGGGAACTTTTTCCCACGCTCCAGGTCATATGAGGACATCCACCAGGGGGCGCATCACCGCGACTGAAGGAAATGTAGGTCAATGACCTACATTTCATTCATTCGCCGGGGAATTACAGGCACGAGCACAGCTGCATTTAGCAGGGCTCCTGCCTGTAATATTAGTTAACCCCTTCAGATGGATTACATCGTGGGACGTGATCTGACATCTGAGGGTATGTATCTTGTGCGTTTATTATGTTGCCAAGCGAGGGTGTTCCTGATGGATTGAGAGAGCAATAAATTATTACAACAACCGCTGTCTTTATTTCATTAAACTACTTTGTAATCATGTGTGTGT
Organism: Ranitomeya variabilis; assembly: GCF_051348905.1. Taxonomy (NCBI): domain Eukaryota; kingdom Metazoa; phylum Chordata; class Amphibia; order Anura; family Dendrobatidae; genus Ranitomeya; species Ranitomeya variabilis. The sequence goes on from NC_135237.1 coordinate 184,305,508, forward strand.
GTGTTTTTTAACCCTTTCCTACAATTGGATTAATAATGGATAGGTGTCATAATTAACGCCTCTCCATTATTAATCTGGCTTAATGTCACCTTACAATAGCAAGGTGGCATTAACCCTTCATTACCCCATATCCCACCGCTACAGGGAGTGGGAAGAGAGTGGCCAAGTGCCAGAATAGGCGCATCGTCCAGATGTGCCTTTTCTGGGGTGGCTGGGGGCAGATGTTTGTAGCCACGGGGGGGCCAATAACCATGGACCCTCTCCTGGCTATTAATATCTGCCCTCAGTCACTGGCTTTACCGCTCTGGCGGAGAAAATTGCGCGGGAGCCCACGCCAATTTTTTCCGCGAGTTAACCCTTAAATTTAATAGCTACAGCACCCAAATTTGGCACGTACACACTACTAACATTAGTAGTGTGGAATATGCAAAAAAAAGGGGATATGAGATGGTTTACTGTATGTAAACCATGTCTCATATCATGTCGGGTTTGTGAAGGAGAAATTAAAAGCCGGCAATTGAATTAGCGGCTTTTATGCTATCTAGCGCTGCATTAAATATAAATATACATATATAGGTGTCTCACTGACATATATATATGTATATATACCTATTCTATGTGTATATATCTACTCTATTCTAACCTGTCAGTGTGATTTTACTGTACACCGCGCTGAATTGCCGGCTTTTCAAAGGACACCGGTGCGTACAAATCGGACAGTAATACGGATGTCATACGGATGATGCGATTATAAAAAACGGATGATGCGATTAAAAATCGCATTGTACTCGCATGACACTCGCATGAAAATCGCATACGTTCCATCCGTTTTTTCGGTCCAGATTACGGACCGTTTTTTAACTCGCAAGTGGAAAGGGACCCTTATACTTTTCCTCTGATTGTTCCACTCCTGGTTTTGGCTTACAAATGCTGACGTAAAATCCTGACCAAATCCTGATGCAATCCTGAACGTGGACACATACCCTTAGGGTTTATGCAAGTAAAATCCTGACCAAAACTGCACCTGAGGTCACTGGCAGGTCACCTGCGGTGTGCCTGCGTGTTTTGCTCATTGTAGCAACATGCAGCTCTGCGCAGCGTCAAACACGCAGCGTTTACTGACCGTGGAAAATCACCCTAACATCTGGACGCTGCGTTTTTGACGCTGCAGAAAAACGCAGCGTTAAAAACGCAGCGTTTCCTGAACGTGGACACATACCCTCAGTGTAGCCGGCATCACAGCGTTAGTGACAACCGATCATCTTTTAGAAAAAAAAAATCGTACAGAGTAGTTTTATAGGTGGGGAGGTAGCGTCTTTTTTGCATAAAAAAATCTGCTATCGCCGGATAATCTCTAGTGCATTAGGGGAGCGTACATCACACTGTTAGTGGCGTTCGCTTTTCTTTTGTAGAAAGAATAATTAGTTGCGTCGCCTAATTTTTAGCGCGTTCATTAGGGGAATGTACGTCAAACTGTTAGTGGCATTCGTTTTTTCTTTTGCAAAAAAAAAGATTTAGTTGCGTAGGGTAAATTTATACTTTTTTTCATACAAACTTATTTTTTTACATCTGATTTTTCTTTTCATCTTTTTTTCTTGTTTCTTCTACATTTTTTCTCACTATTTGTTTTTTCTCTCTGATTGGTTATAATAAAGAGTACCCTATACGCAAGCCCCACACATTACACGTGTAAAAGCACCACTTAGGCTACTTTCACACTAGCGTTAACTGCATTACGTCTCAAATCGTCTTTTTTGCCGAAAAAACGGATGCGTCAAAAAAGTGAAAAACGTATGCAACGCATACAGCATTTCGACGGATCCGTCGCAAATCCGCTAAACGGTTCTGTCGAAATACTGGATGCGTTGCATACGTTGCATCTGTTTTTACCATCCGTTGCATCCGTTTTTCCGACGGATCTGTTTTTAAAATGGGAGGCTCCCAAATTTGATTGGCTACTGGAAAATATGGAAAACTATATAGTTACTGTTTTTACAGCCCATCTTTGAGGGTTTTAGTTTTGTGGCAGCGATGGAAGGTGTTCTTGTGAGGATTGCGAGTTTGGTTACCGACGTTATCTTTGAGCGAATCGCCTGGATATCATAGTGCGGGAGAAGGAGGCGGCAGCAAAAAGACGGAGGATGCTACTGCAGCAACGGAGACGGAGGCGACTCTGGATACATCCGATTAATGAACTACGGGTGACCAGGGGTGTCCAGTCCACTCTGTACCTGGAGCTGCGGCACAATCCACACAAATTCTACAATTACGTGCGGATGAGGATGGAACATTTTGACTTTTTGCTTCAAAAACCGGAGGATGTCATCCGAAGACAGGACACAAGGATGAGGCTTGCCATCACACCGGCGGAGCGGCTGATGGTGACCCTGCGGTAAGCCTCTTTTTTTTATTTCATTGCTGATATTGAATGTTATATTACATGCTGCAGACAATACTGCGCTGACATATTGCGCACTATTTTCTGCAGCATGTAATTTTTGTTTTGTTTGCGGCCATTCCACTGCTTTTTTTTCTGTCATTGGTCATTTTTAATGTTAGATTACATGCTGCAGACAATACTGCGCTGACATATTGCGCACTATTTTCTGACTCATGTAATTTTTGTTTTGTTTGCGGCCATTCTACTGCTTTTTTTTGAATGTCATTGCTCACATTGAATGTCCTATAACAGACTGCAGAAAATACTGCGCTGAAATATTGCGTTGCATTTTCTGCAGTTTTTTTTTTGGGGGGGGTTTGTTGACATGCAACTGTTTTTTTTTCTGTCATTGGTCATTTTTAATGTTATATTACATGCTGCAGACAATACTGCGCTGACATATTGCGCACTATTTTCTGCAGCATGTAATTTTTGTTTTGTTTGCGGCCATTCCACTGCTTTTTTACACCGGTTGCATGCAGGTTTTATTGTGTGTCCCGTCCTAAAAAAAAATTTCACAGTGCCATTTATTTAAACTTTTTGGTCTGTGCAATTTTTTATAACATTTTTTTTTTTTTTTGCCAGCTTCCTAGCTACTGGTGAATCGATGACTTCGCTCCATTACCAATTCCGGCTGGGCACTTCCACTATTTCAGGAATAGTGAAGGAGACATGTCGGGCTATTTGGACCACTTTACAGCCAGAGTATATCCCCCAACCATCCATGGAAATCTGGTTGAGAAGTGCAGAACAGTTTCAGCAATTTTGCAATTTCCCAAATTGTGTGGGTGCAGTTGACGGGAAACATATAAGGATTGCGAAACCGGCAGGAACAGGATCGGAGTACTATAATTACAAGAAGTATTTCTCCATCGTCCTTATGGCTATTGCAGACGCCAACTGCAAGTTCCTTGCCGTGGACATAGGAGCGTATGGACGGTCCAACGATTCGCAAGTTTTTAAAAACTCTCCTATGGGTCGTTGCCTTTATGGAGAGACCTACGATTTCCCGTCAGCCAGACCACTGCCAGGAACAAGTGAACCAGCCATGGAATATGTTTGTGTAGGTGATGAAGCCTTTCAACTGTCGCCGCACCCACTGAAACCGTATAGTAGCCGGAACTTAACCCGTACCAAGCGTGTATTTAATTACCGGCTTATTAGAGCACGAAGAGTAGTCGAGTGTTCTTTCGGTATCTTGACGGCGAAGTGGCGAGTTCTGCTGACGGCAATCAAACTGAAAACCACAACTATAGACGAGGTTGTTAAAGCCTGTGTGGTGCTCCACAACTTTGTCCTTTCAAAGGAGCCCGTTTCCTTGGATGACGAAGAGTTGGAGACAACCTTGTGGGATTACCGCAGCAGCTTGGTTCGCTCTACAGGTTCTGTTACAAGGATGAGGGACCAGTTTGCAGATTATTTTGTGTCACCTGTCGGGCGGATCCCTTGGCAAGACATGATTGTGTAACCTGTTTTACATGTGATTTGTTTATGTAAAAACTGTGTTTCTCCCCAAAAAAAAAAAAAAAAACCCAAAAGCGTGGTTTTCTTGCTAGTAAAACCAATATGTTATACCTTTCACACGTCTGGTGTTTATTTTTATTTTACCTTTTTTATTAGTTGCCATATTACCTTAATAAATCCACACACACAGAGTAGAATTTAAATCAGACCGAATTTTATTTGTACTCTTTTTCTTTTTTTTAATTTTCTTTGCAAAAAACATATAGAGCTATATTTGTTATTTTCCAATTTTCTTTTCTTAACTTTTCAATTTTTTTTTTATAAAATTTACAAACTTTAACATTTGTACATAACATGTTACAAATCTTCAAAGTGTGGGGTGGAGATACGAGGGGAGGAGTGGCTGGAAGGTTGGACCACGTCGATAGGTGGGGAAACCCTACTTGTTTGGGGTGCAGTGGAAGGGGGGGTAAAACCAGGAGGCTGACCAGAGGGGGGTGGTGTTGGGGTAGGGGGAATACTTACTGGGGAAGGTAAGCTGGGCAAGGAAGAAAACATTGGGGAAGGAATTTGGTTTGGGGGCCGGGATGGGTATGGGGACTGGGTTGGGTGTTGGGACTGGGTTGGGTAGTGGGACTGGGTTGGGTAGTGGGACTGGGTTGGGTAATGGGGCTGGCATGGGGTTTGTGGCTGGGTTTGGTAATGGTGCTGGTGTGGGGATTGGGGCTGGGTTTGGTAATGGGGCTGGTGTGGGTATTGGGGCTGGGTTTGGTAATGGGGGGTATGGTGTGGAAATGAGGCCTGGGGTGGGGTATGGTGTGGAAATGGGGCCTGGGGTGGGGCATGGTGTGGAAATGGGGCCTGGGGTGGAATTGTAGTGGATGTGTGGGTAGATTCGGGTTCGTTAAGGGCCTTCATTAGAGCATTATGGCAGGTATTCATTACCCGCATCTGTTGCTGAAGAGAAAGCTTCTCCATGCTCCTGAGCATGGATTGAAAAAAAAGATTGGCCGGAGACTGACTTACATCTGAATGCAGCCTATCCAAGCGACTGCTGGTTTCGTGGCTTGTTTCACTGATGCGTGATTGCACCATGTTGAAACCAGCAGTCACTTGCTCTCCCAAAATTTTGAAAGAGCTTTGGAAGGATGCATTCAGATGTAAGAACTCAGGAGCATAGCTCTTTTCCTGACCCCTCTGTCGCTGCCGCCACGAACCTAATGGTGGTCTCGAGGTGGCAGGATCAGAGGGGTGGGGTAAAGGAAACGCTATCTGTTCAGCATCAGATGCGAGCAATGAAGGCTGCAATAATGCTCCACTGCTTGGGGCAGATGAGGTGGAGGGGACAGAGGGGTCAGAGGAGGGGTCAGTGGTGTGGGGCCTACCGACGTGGCCCTCAGTGGCGGACTCAGGAGGGATCGCTCCAGAGGGTGCAGAGGAAGATGCAGGTGCACGGTGGCTGGAGAAGGTGCTGTGAAAGAAAAAACAAAAGAAATTAATATATTGATATGAAAAAGCCCTGACTGAAACCAAACTAAGTTAGACAGGTTAACATGGTTATTAGTGGGCTGTAGAATACTTACACTCTGCTCAGCATGGTTCGCCTCAGGAAGGAGAGGGCCGGGCCATATTTATATCTGCTCCTCTTCCTTCCTGCTGAGCCACTCGGGGCCTGCATTTCCTCGTTAAATTCCCTCTTAAAGCGATCCCTCAGTGACCGCCACCACTTCCTAACCTTTCCACCTGTGAAGACAAGAATGAAAAGAAAAAAAAAAATTGGTAAATGCAATACATTACAGTCAGCTCAAAACATCACTGAAAAGTGAATACTTACATAGTTTGCTCTGCTGCTGTGGATGAAGGTCCTCCCACCTTGGAAAGATGTTATAGCACACTTCGTCCCAGAGCCGACGGGTGACACCGGTATCGGCATGGCTGCGGTCAGCCATGTTCCACAGCGGCTCCCGCTCGCGAACCTCCTCGATGAGACTGTCAATGTCTATATCGTCATCGAACTCCTCTGCGGGAGCATGCTGTGAAGCCTGTGCAAAAAAAGAAGAAGAAAAACAAACAAATTAGCACACTGAAACACTAAAGTACCAATAGAATCCCCCTCCCAAAAAAAAAACTCACTGATGGCCGACCGCGGCGACGATTCCGCTGACTCTGGGAGCAGCTGGGAGGACCTTCACGATTTGCTGACTGGTCAGCAGCAGCAGCAGCAGGAGACTGAAATAAAAAGGAAACAAATTATCTGTAATGTAGGCATGTTTTCGGTGTTTAGTTATGTATGAAAATCTGTTTTGTGTATGGTGCAGTGTGATGTGTGAAGCAACTGTTTCACCACTACTTACACTTGGTTCCTCCTCCACTTGCATCTCTCCACCCGTCTCGCCCCCTTCTGACAGCTCCACATCTGATTCAGCTTCCTGTTGAAACATAATTTATGCATGTAGTGATCCATAAAAATGTAATTTAAAAAAACTAAAAAAAAAACCATTTTTTGTGTTAACTTACCGATACACGCTGTTGCTGTGGAGGAGGGCTGTCAGAAGAGGACATTGTTGCGGCGGCTTGCTGTGGTCCTGGTGTATCTGTATGTTAAAAGACACTTGCAATCTGCTCTACACATTGAAGTAGCAGATTTGGGGTCTTCAAAACTTACTTGAAAAGATTGGTGGCTGTGGTCCTGGTTGGGACTAGAGGTGGCTTGCTGCGGCTGTGGTCCTGGTTGGGACTAGAGGCGGCTTGCTGCGACTGTGGTCCTGGTGTATCTGTAAGTTAAGAGACACTTGCAATCTGCTCTACACATTGAAGTAGCAGATTTGGGGTCTTCAAAACTTACTTTGAAAAGATTGGTGGTTGTGGTCCTGGTTGGGACTAGAGGTGGCTTGCTGCGGCTGTGGTCCTGGTTGGGACTAGAGGCGGCTTGCTGCGACTGTGGTCCTGGTGTATCTGTAAGTTAAGAGACACTTGCAATCTGCTCTACACATTGAAGTAGCAGATTTGGGGTCTTCAAAACTTACTTGAAAAGATTGGTGGCTGTGGTCCTGGTTGGGACTAGAGGTGGCTTGCTGCGGCTGTGGTCCTGGTTGGGACTAGAGGCGGCTTGCTGCGACTGTGGTCCTGGTGTATCTGTAAGTTAAGAGACACTTGCAATCTGCTCTACACATTGAAGTAGCAGATTTGGGGTCTTCAAAACTTACTTTGAAAAGATTGGTGGTTGTGGTCCTGGTTGGGACTAGAGGCGGCTTGCTGCGGCTGTGGTCCTGGTTGGGACTAGAGGCGGCTTGCTGCGGCTGTGGTCCTGGTTGGGACTAGAGGCGGCTTGCTGCGACTGTGGTCCTGGTGTATCTGTAAGTTAAAAAGACACTTGCAATCTGCTCTACACATTGAAGTAGCAGATTTGGGGTCTTCAAAACTTACTTTGAAATATTTAAAGATGTGGATATGGCTGTGGTCCTGTGGGATGACCGGTGGCTGTGGTCCTGGTTGGGACTAGAGGCGGCGGATGTGGTCCTGGTCCCTGGTGTATCTGTAATATATATAATGGATTTATAGTTAGACCACCCCCTGAACTAGGTAATGTTTAAGATAAACACCCTGCTGAATTGATGTGAGAAATGTTTATTAAGGCCATGTGCACACGTTCAGTATTTTTCAAGTTTTTTTCGTGTTTTTTCGCTATAAAAACGTGATAAAAATGCGAGAAAAAACGCTAACATATGCCTCCCATTATTTTCAGTGTATTCCGCATTTTTTGTGCAAATGTAGCCTTTTTTTCCGCAGAAAAATCGCATCGCGGAAAAAAAAGCAACATGTTCATTAAAATGCGGAATTGCAGGGGATTCCGCACACCTAGGAGTGCATTGATCTGCTTACTTCCCGCACGGGGCTGTGCACACCATGCGGGAAGTAAGCAGATTATGTGCGGTTGGTACCCAGGGTGGAGGAGAGGAGACTCTCCTCCACGGACTGGGCACCATATAATTGGTCAAAAAAAAAGAATTAAAATAAAAAATAGTCCTATACTCACCTTCGATGTCTTCCCGCCTCTCCGGTGCATGCTGCCGCTTCGGTTTCTATAGCTGGTGTGCGGTGAAGGACCTGCGATGACGTCACGGTCTTGTGATTGGTCGAGACCGGTCATGTGACCGCTCAAGTGACCGCGACGTCATGGAAGGTCCTGAACCACACCGGCATTTATAGGAACGGATGCCTGCAGGTGAGTATAACCATTTTTTTTATTTTTTTTATTATTTTTAAACATTCTATCTTTTACTATAGATGCTGCATAGGCAGCATCTATAGTAAAAAGATGGTCACACTTGTCAAACGCTATGTTTGACAAGTGTGACCAACCTGTCAGTCAGTTTTCCAAGCGATGCTACAGATCGCTTGGAAAACTTTAGCATTCTGCAAGCTAATTACGCTTGCAGAATGCTAAAAAAATGCTAAAAAAACGGAAAAAAACACTGTGTGTGTTGCAAAAAAATGCGGATTTCTTGCAGAAAATTTCCGGTTTTCTTCAGGAAATTTCTGCAAGAAATCTGGACGTGTGCACATACCCTCAAGGTGAACACCAAAACCCCAAAACAGGTGCACGTTACACCATTCATTTCCATGTCCCCAAAAAAATATTTTTAAAATGTGAACCCACCATGTAAAAAAATATTTACCACATTTTATTTTCAAAAATCACCTCCCCCAAAAAACCTTTAAAGTATAACCTTTATTAAAAAATGAGATGTCAACCAACTCTTTATTGCATGTGTAACCTTTGGTACATAAACCAGTTTTAAATTTACCTTTATGAAATGATACTACGGACATTTTTATTAACAAACATTTAATCATCCTTTTTTTTTTTTTTTCTTCACATCACAATTGGGAGCTGAAATGTTCCTTATTTTAAATACAAGTACGGTACATCAACTGCAAATGGTTTCAACAGAAAATCAACACTTTGAAATAGAAAAAAAAAAAAAATACACTCACACATTCAAACCACAAGCTGCAGACTAGACTTTGCAAAAATACATCAGATTTAAAAATAAATAAATAAATAAAATAAGAAAAAAAAATAAACACATTTAAACCACAGGCTGCACAGACCACTATACTTAGTAAATCCATGAGAAAAAGGCAATTAACCAATTAGGCATGGACAAATGCACATGCAATCAACATGATGCGCACAAACATGCCTGGTATGTGTCCACGTTCAGGATTGCATCAGGATTTGGTCAGGATTTTCCATCAGTATTTGTAATCCAAAACCAGGAGTGTAACAATTAGAGGAAAAGTATAATAGAAACATATGCACCACTTCTGCATTTATCACCCACACAAATACTGATGAAAAATCCTGACCAAATGCTGATGAAATCCTGAACGTGGACACAAACCCTCCCACATGAACAGGCATAAGATTGGCGAAGGCATAATAAGGTGCAGGCACATGAAGACATACTTACAAAAGCACACAGCCGTACAAAAATACACACACACACAAAAGCACATAAGCTTTATGCAAATACACATATGTACAACAAAGGCACAAAGGTGGACCCAAACATAAGACGCATACGCACACACACGTAAAAAAGGCTGACAGTCCTCTGGCTGGAGCTGCATGTCTTCACAGTGGCTGGCATCAGGGTGGATCTGGACTCTAGCATGGCACTGGCTGTTGCAGGACGATGGCAGGCCTCTGGTTCTCTTCAGGTTTTAAGCTCTTGCTGTAGTCAGTACCTCATACACACACAAATGCACAGGCACACAGAGGCACAAAAAAATTGCAATACTCACACTGGCTCTATGGTGGCTGGAGTCTTGCTGGCAGCCTGGAGTCTTGCTGGCAGCCTGGAGTCTTGCTGGCAGCCTGGAGTCTTGCTGGCAGCCTGGAGTCTTGCTGGCAGCCTGGAGTCTTGCTGGCAGCCTGGAGTCTTGCTGGCAGGCTTCTTCTCTGTAGGCTTCTTGCTGGCATATGTGGGGTTGAAGGCCCAGGCCAGGTTTATATAGATTTGGGGGTGTCTGGCCAATTGGCAACAAAATCCTTCTTCTGAGCATGCTCAGTGTAAAAAAAACGTATTGCAGCGCTGCATTGCGTCGTACGACGTGTCCCAACGTATCCGTCGCTCATAGGCTTCCATTGTAGCCAACGACGCATGCCGAAGGATGCGTTGCGACACGTTTTTTAGGCGGAGACAAAAAACGTTACAATCAACGTTTTTTGTCGACGACGTGTCGCCAAATTTCGACGCATACGTCGTACGACAGACACGACGTATGCCAATCCGTCGCAATACGTCGCCAATACAAGTCTATGGGGAAAAAACGCATCCTGCAAAAACTTTTGATGGATGCGTTTTTTTCTGAAAAAAGACGATTTGAGACGTAATGCAGTTAACGCTAGTGTGAAAGTAGCCTTACACACACATCCCCAGGGTTTGGGAAAAAAAGGCCCATTCGTCAACAAGGCGCTATTCACCAGAGTAGGCTTACGCCATCCTTGCGCCCGACACGGATAAAGCCAGTGAGGAAGATCCCACATTCCTCTATTCCTCCTCCTCCTCCTCCTCATCCTCCTCCTCACCTGGTGAGGAAGGACCCCCAACAAGGCACCGTAGGACCCAGGCAACTCCTGCAGCAATCGATCCCGTATGGATTGCACCCGCTGAAAATTTTTAGCCTTTCATTCCGGATTTCAGCAGCAGCTCAGGAATCCAGTTTGACACCACTGGCCTCACTGAAATTGACTTCTTCAAAATTTTTTTCAGTGATGAAATAATAAATCTTATGGTGGCCCAGACGAACCTGTATGCCGAACAATTTTTCACCCAAAATCCCACATCATCACACGCCAGATGGACCCCCGTAAATGCAGCAGAGATGATGACATTTTGGGGAATTGTGCTGCATATGGGCATAATCAAAAAGCCAAAGCTTTGGCAATACTGGAGTACTGACATTCTCTACAGTACACCGGTATTCTGCATGGCCATGAAAAGGACACGATTTGAAGGGATCCAAACATTTTTGCATTTCAGTGATAATGCACAGTGTCCTCCTTGAGACGATCCAAACTTTGATCTCCTATATAAAATTCGGCCAGTGATTGAACACTTCAGCAGAAAATCTGCTGAGGCGTACATACCACAGAGGGACATCGCTATTGATGAATCTCTCATTCACTTCAAAGGGAGGCTAAAATTCTGACAATACCTGCTCAGTAAGAGGTCCAGGTATGGAATAAAGCTGTACAAACTGTGCGAGAGTACCTCAGGGTACACCCACAGATTTAGGGTCTACGAGGGGAAGGACACCCAGATTAACCCCCCTGAATGCCCCCCCATCCTGGGGGTGAGTGGGAAAATTGTGTGGGAATTGGTGCACCCACTGCTGGATAAGGGTTATCACCTCTACATTGATAACTTTTACACCAGCGTCCCACTCTTCAAGACCCTCTCTGCCAGAGGTACAGCTGCATGTGGCACCGTGCGAAAAAATCAGCGAGGCCTCCCTAAGCCGCTAATTGGGCAAATGCTGAGAAAAGGGGAAAGCAGAGCCCAATGCAGCGACAACATGCTGGTGGTCAAGTATAAGGACAAAAGGGATGTTCTTATCCTGACCACCATACACCGTGACAACAGCACCCTTGTCATTGTTCGTGGGACCACAGCACAAGTCCCAAAGCCATATTGTATCCTGGATTACAATCGGTACATGGGGGGTGTGGATCTCTCAGATCAGGTCCTCCAACCATACAGTGCCATGCAAAAAGCTTATGTATGGTACAAAAAATTGGCCATGCACATTGTACAGATGGCAATGTACAATGCTTTTGTGCTGTTCAAATCTACAGGCATTACGGGGGGACCTTCCTTCAGTTTCAGGAGGTAGTCATCAAGGTCCTAATGTTTGGCAATCAGGGAGGTGAGGGCCCCATTACTTCTGAATCTGATAGTGCCCGTATTGTCCCAGGTCAACATTTCCCAGGACAGGTTCCCCAAACAGCGAGGACAGGACGATCACAAAAACGGTGCAGAGTATGTTCCAAGAGGGGAATCCGAAAGGACACAATTTACCATTGTGAAACCTGCCCTTTGCATTAAGGATTGCTTCAAAGCATACCACACGTCCACAAATTAATAAAATTAGTTTATACCCTGTTGACACAACACACTTTTATTTTCTGATGTAGCCCGCACATCTTACACTTACCGCCACATTATAAATTCATACACCAGTAAAACCAAAAGAATTATAATCAATACTATAAAACTATGCCTCTAGATATATTCCTTCAGGGATGTAGTTTCCAAAATGGGGTCACTTGTGGAGGATTTCCACTGTTTGGGCACATCAGGGGCTCTGCAAACACAACATGACGCCTGCAGACTATTCCATTAAAGTCTGCAATCCAAAACGTCACTTATTCCATTCCGAGCCCCGACGTGTGCCCAAAAAGTGGTTTTTCCCCACATATGGGGTATCGGTGTACTCGAGAAAAATTGCACAACTTCATTTTCTGTCTATTTTGTCCTATAACCCTTGGGAAAATAAAAAAATCGTAGCTAAAAGATCATTTTTGTGGAAAAAAATGTGTTTTATTTTTTTTCACCACTCATCGTTATAATTTTTGGTGAGGCACTTGGAGGTTCACGGTGCTCATCACATAGCTAGATAAGTTCCTTGAAGGGTCTAGTTTCCAAAATGGGGTCACTTGTGGCGGTTTCCCACTGTTAGGTACATCAGGGGCTCTCCAAACACGACATGGTGTCCGATCTCAATTCCAGCCAATTTTGGTTTGAAAAAGTCACGTGGCGCTCCTTCCCTTCCGAGCCCTGCCGTGCGCCCAAACAGTGGTTTTCCCCCACATATGGGGTATCAGTATATTCAGGAGAAATTGAACAACAACTTTAGTGGTCCATTTTCTCCTTTTACCCTGGTGAAATTAAAAAAAATGTTGCTAAAAATCATTATGTGAAAAAAAAGTTAAATGTTCATTTTTTCCTTCCACATTCCGTAAATTCCTGTGAAGCACCTGAAGGATTAATAAACTTCTTGAATGTGGTTTTGAGTACCTTGAAGGGTGTAGTTTTTAGAATGGTGTCACTTTTGGGTATTTTAAATCATATAAGCACCTCAAAGTGACTTCAAATGTGATGTGGTCCCTAAAAATAATGGTTTTGTAAAGGTTGTTGAAAGAATGAGAAATCGCTGTTTAACTTTTAACCCTTATAACTCCCTAACAAAAAAAAAATTTGGTTCCAAAATTTTGCTGATGTATAGTAGACATGTGGGAAATGTTATTTATTAACTAATTTGTGCGATATGAGTCTCTGATGCAAGGGTATAAAAACTTAAAGTTTGAAAATTGCAAAATTTTCAAAATTTTCACCAAATTTCCGTTTCTGTTTTTTTTCACAAATAAACGCAAGTAATATCAAAGAAATGTTGCCACTGTCATAAAATACAATATGTCACAAGAAAAAAAATGTCAGAATCACCAGGATCCGTTGAAGCGTTTCAGAGTTATTACCTCATAAAGTGACAATGGTCAGAATTGTAAAAATTGGCCCTGTCACTTAGGTGAAAACAGGCTTCGGGGTGAAAGGGTCAAGATTAATTTTCTGTTGGTTTATATTGGTTAGGATTTTACAAAGGGGTTTATGTACCAGAGAAACTACAAAATATGAGGAAAATATGTGAAGTAGCGACAAAATATATGGAATGTACATTTGAGAATTGGGAGTTATGTTTTGAGATACCACCTCATATATTGGAATGGCGAATATGGCTAATATTGTGGCATGGAATGTCAGGGGGTTGGGGGAGGGGATGAAATGGGTGGGCGATGTTCGATTGATTGCGTCAGTATCAGGCTGGTATATTCTGCATGTCAGAAACACATATGACAAAGGACAGATTGCATCAAATGAAGAGGATATAGGTGGGGAAGGGATTTCACTCAGTCTATTTGTCGCATGCCAGAGGAGTAAGTGTTCTAATACATTAGAATATTTTTTTTATTTATATGACTGGTGATGAAAATAGATGTAAATGGTAGATATATATGAATTGCAGTCTATGGTAAAAAATAATTATAGTAGCAGTTTATATCCCCCCTACTTACTCCTTGGAGGTTTTGAAATTGATCTTTCCTTTACAGAAGATCTCCCGGGTTTCCTATAACAGTGGTGAGAGACTTTAATGCCTATCCACATCCGTTTTGGGATAAGAACCATTAGGGTAATATATCACAAAATTCTAGATCAACAGTTCTCCACTACCTATTATCAGAAACGGGATTACAGGACTTATGATGCTTAAGTGTCATGCTATGACGGTCTTTGGTAAGGAAGGTGAGTCCTGAAACTGTCCCTGGAACTAACTGCTCCATACAAAATACACCCATAAAATGCTCCATGAAGTTCATGATGGGCCCCATAAGATGCTCCATACAAAAATATGCCCCATATAATGCTGCATAAAGGTTATTGATGGCCCCATAAGATACTCCATATTAAAATATGCCCCTTATAATGCTGCACAAAGATTAATGATGGCCCCATAAGATGTCCACATTAAAATATACCCCATATAATGCTGCTTAAAAGGTTAATGATGGCCCCATAAGATGCTCCATAGAATAATATGCCTCATATAATGCTGCACAAAAGATAATGATGGCCCCATAAGATGCTCCATAGAAAAATATGCCCCATATAATGCTGCATAAAGGTTAATGATGGCCCCATAAGATGCTCCATATTAAAATATGCCCCATATAATGCTGCACAAAGGTTAATGATGGCCCCATAAGATGCTCCATATTAAAATATGCCCCATATAATGCTGCATAAAAGGTTAATGATGGCCCCATAAGATGCTCCATAGAATAATATGCCCCATATAATGCTGCACAAAGGATAATGATGGCCCCATAAGATGCTCCATACAAAAATATGCCCCATCTAATGCTGCATAAAAGTTAATGATGGCCTCATAAAATGCTCCATATAAAAATATGCCCCAAATAATGCTGCACAAATGATAATGATGGCCCCATAAGATGCTCCATGGAATAATATGCCTCATATTATGCTGCACAAAGGTTAATGATGGCCCCATAAGATGCTTCATAGAATAATATGCCCCATATGCTGCTCCATAAAGGTTGATGGCCCCATAAGGTGCGCCAGGTCTTTGAACAAATGCATTACAGGATGCAGCCAGCCCATGTAGCAAACATGTTGTCAACACAGGTGCAAAATACCAAATAGCCACTCACAGCCTACCAATTAATGCACAATAAAAGCCTGTATAGGGCTCTGTTAACATGCAGGTAATGCATAGTGTCTGGTTCAAAGCCTATTAGTAATGCCCATACTAGGGTTGAGCGACCTTTACTTTTATAGGATCGGGTCGGGTTTCACGAAACCCGACTTTTTCAAAAGTCGGGTCGAGTGAAATCGGCCGATCCTATAAAAAAGTCGGGGTCGGGGTCGGCCGAAACTCGAAACCCAATGCAGTGCATTGGGTTTCCAATGGTTCCCAGGGTCTGAAGGAGCGGAAACTGTCCTTCAGGCCCTGGGATCCATATTTAAGTCTAAAATAAAGAATTAAAATAAAAAATATCGCTATACTTACACTCTGACGGGCCCTGGTACTAACCGTGAACCTTCCTTCCTTAGAATCAGCCTTCCATGACCTTGCGGTGACGTCACGGTGACGTCGCGGCTTGTGATTGGTCCGAGGCCGCCCATGTGACCGCTCGCGCGAGCGGTCACATGGGTGGCCGCGGACCAATCACAAGCCGCGACGTCACCGTGACGTCACCGAAGGTCCTTGAAGGGCTGATTCTTAGGAAGGAAGGCTGCCGGAAAGAAGCAGGGCATGTCCGAGGGTGAGTATATACCTAATAGGAATATACTCACCCTCGGCTTCTTTCCGGCAGCCTTCCTTCCTAAGAATCAGCCCTTCCAGGACCTTCGGTGACGTCACGGTGACGTCGCGGCTTGTGATTGGTCCGCGGCCACCCATGTGACCGCTCGCGCGAGCGGTCACATGGGCGGCCTCGGACCAATCACAAGCCGCGACGTCACCGTGACGTCACCGCAAGGTCATGGAAGGCTGATTCTAAGGAAGGAAGGTTCCCGCTTAGTACCAGGGCCCGTCAGAGTGTAAGTATGGCGATATTTTTTATTTTAATTCTTTATTTTACACTTAAATCTGAATTCCGATACCAATTCCCGATATCTTAAACATATCGGGAATCGGTATCGGAATTCCGATTCCAGATTCAGAAGATCGCCGACTTCATGGCCGACCCCACACAGGGGTCGGGTCGGGTTTCATGAAACCCGACTTTGCCAAAAGTCGGCGACTTCTGAAAATTGCCGACCCGTTTCGCTCAACCCTAGCCCATACTATTTGATTAGGCGGCTGGCCAGCACTCTCTCAATGCATCCCATGTGAACACCCCTGTATACAAGACTCAACGTGCTGGGCTTGGCTGTGTACGCAGGTTGGAGGGTGCAGTGACAGACAGAAGGCAGAGCAAGGGTTAACAGATTTAACAGTTTTAATTTTAACAAGGGTTTAACTCCTCGCAGGGAGGTGAAGGATTAAACAGTGGAATGGCAGTTCAATTGTGAATAACATGCAGGGTAAATAAACAAAGTAGCGGAAGTTCGGTGGTGCACTTATGTCAGAAGTTCTTCAGAATGCAGGTACCACTTGGGGGTGGGTAGCGCCGTCAAGAACTGACACGGTGTTGGTACTTTCCGCTGAGCCCCTAGTTTGTGAACATATACGGCCAAAGGAAACAAGGCCACAGCATGATTAAGGCCCTCTGTAGGTGGGAAGGTGTCTGATTTTAAGGTGGGCCGCAAACATCTGTCCAGTGGCCGGTTCTCTTTTTGCGTTATGGGTGCTGTCCTCACGGTCACGAAGAGTATGGCGCCTCGCTTTCTGTCAGCTACCGGGCGCACTGCACTTTTCTCTCTGCAGTACCCACTGGTCACAGTGGGGTACAAGACCACGGGCCGGCGCAGCCTCGATGCTCAAAGGCTGGAGCGTTTCTCTCTCAATCCTGCGCGCTGCCTGTTCCCGCCAAAACTGACTGCTTCCTCGTGCACTGTGGCAGTTGCTACTTAGGCACACCCCCTATTTCCAAGTGCAAAGGTCTGTCCGGTTTCTGACTCTTTCCCCTGAACAACAAAGTAGACAGCCCCGACAGTTCCGAACCCAGCATAGGACAGGTACCTGCGGCCTGGTTCTCCTTCTTACAGCTGCACCCTGAAAAATAAAGTGCACAAAATACATATAAAATCTGTGACGTATTGGTCGATATTTTAGCCAAGATATGCAAGCTTGCAACCCAGCGTCAAGCGTCCTCATGCTTGTGAATCCTGTCACTAATTTAGTAGCAAAGCCACAAGAGAGGACTGAAAATTATCAAAAAATTCAAAAATACAGCTGAAAAAGGGGCAGCACCGCTTACCCGCCCAGTTCTCTGAACAAATGCACTACAGGATGTTGCCAGCCCATGTAGCAAAGATGTTAGCAAAACAGGTGCAAAATGCCAAATAGACAGCCACTCGCAGCCTGCCAGTTAATGGAAGGGGTGAATGGTTGGTATATGTTTGCACAATAAAGGCCTGTATAGGGCTCTGTTCACATGCAGGTAATGCATATTGTCTGGTTCACAGCCTATTAGTCATGCCCATACTATTCGATTAGGTGGGCTAGACAGCACTCTCTCAATGCATCCCATGTGAACAGGCTTGGCTGCACCCTGAAAAGTAAAGTGCACAAAATACATATAAAATATATGAGGTATTGGTCGATATTCTGGCCAAGATGTGTAAGCTTGCAACCCAGCGTCAAGGGTCCTCACGCTTACAAGTCCTATCACTAATCTAGTAGCAAAGCCACAAAAGAGGACTGAAAATCCTCCAAAAATTCAAAAATACAGCTGAAAAAGAGGCAGCACCATTTTCCTGCCCAGGTCTCTAAATAAATGCACTACAGGATGCAGCCCCTCCATTAATTGGTAGGCTGTGAGCTTTGCTACTAGATTAGTGATAGGACTCGCAAGCGTGAGGACCCTTGATGTTAAGTTGTGAGCTTGCATATCTTGGCCATTAATTGGTAGGTTGTGAGTGGCTGTCTATTTGGTATTGTCATGTCGGACGCTGTTCAGACCAGGTCGTCCGACAGACAGCGGTAATTCCGCTTTTGACCACTATTTGCTCATTGGCGTCTGCTAGATTTTATCCGGAGTTAATTTACCTAATCCTTGGATTGGAAGCTGGGCCATGCCCACTGCCTTTAAATAGTTCTCCTGATCTTTGGGCGTCGCTGATTATAGCTTCTGTCTTGTGCGTTGTTATCTCGGTCTGGTGAGGAGAGCTGGTGGTTGGAGATTCGTTGCTGGTGGTGTATTTTCCTTTGTCTTATTTACTCCTTCCTATATTTGTATTTATTTTGCCCTGCACATTTATAGTGTATTCCTGAGTGACTGCGGCGTGGTGTATATTTTCCTTTATCCTTGTCTGTGCTAACTGTGGGTATTGGGAAATAACATCTTCACTGGGTGGTGGGCGGAGGTTTCAGCCTAGGGCTGAGCTCAGGAGACAGGGTGAGGTTCGAGGCCTGGACATGCACACCTTCAGTGTAAACTCCAGGTAGAGGGTCAGTCAGGATTTCCCTAGTCTGAGGGAAACTGCAGGGGCCCGAGTTATTAGCTCTCACTCACCTAGTCTCTCCCTGACAGGTATTTTGCACCTGTGTTGCCAATATCTTTGCTACATGGGCTGGCTGGATTTTCAGTCCTCTTTTGTGACATCTTGAAAATAGATTTGTTTAAACTGGCCCTTAAGATTTGGATACACTGCTGAATGTTTATATTTTATCCTAAGGTTTATTTCCATAACTACTTTGTATATTCAAAACCACTTGGTGTCATTTTAGACTAGAAAGAGATATAACTTTCCAGACAATATTTTATAAGGCATGTTCATAGTAAGCAGTACCAATTATTGCTGTAGATTAGGCAGGCAGCGTCTACCATCCTAGCGAAACTCATGTGAGATTAGTACTTCTTAATTAAATGTGCATAAACCCCGGGGACCGAAAGCAAGTCTGCAAGAATTGCTCCACTTTGGAAACACTCAGGAGGCTTCTGTATATGCATTCATAATCTAGAAAGTTCAACAGTAGTGTTGAGCGATACCTTCCGATATGCAAAGGTATCGGTATCGGATTGGATCGGCCGATACCCAAAAAATATCGGATATCGTCGATACCGATACCCGATACCAATGCATATCAATGGGACACAAAATATCGGAATGGTTCCCAGGGTCTGAAGGAGAGGAAACTCTCCTTCAGGCCCTGGGATCCATATTCATGTATAAAATAAAGAATAAAAAAAAAAAATATTGATATACTCACCCCTCTGACGGCCCCGGCTCTCACCGGTCCAAGCGTCTGCCTCCGTTCCCTAAGAATGCAGAGTGAAGGACCTTCGATGACGTCGCGGCTTGTGATTGGTCGCGTGACCGCTCATGTGACCGCTCACGCGACCAATCACAAGCCGCGACATCATCGAAGGTCATTCACTCCCTGCATTCTTAGGAACGGAGGCACCGCTAAGAGCCAGGGTCGCTGGAGGGGTGAGTATATCAATATTTTTTATTTTTATTATTTAATTTTTACGTGAATATGGATCCCAGGGCCTGAAGGAGAGTCTCCTCTCCTCCAGACCCTGGGAACCATACGCACCGCACACTTCCGATTCCGATTTCCGATATCGCAAAAATATCGGAACTCGGTATCGGAATTCCGATACAGCAAATATCGGCCGATACCCGATACTTGCAGTATCGGAATGCTCAACACTATTCAACAGTGTAAACATCCATTTAGCAAATTCTCACTATTTTGAAGTTAAGTGTTTTATAATGATCAAGACAAATCGCTATTTAGATAATATATTCTCAAATCCTCCTGGAAAAGCATTCATAATAGATCACATTGTGATTTATCAATTAGCGATCAAATTATTTTATGGAGCTAACAGAATAATGAATTATGAGGAAAATTTGTTACAATACAACAAGGCAACTTATCGTGTTCTGCGCACTGTGTGAACAAATCATGTAATGGAAAAACTGGTGTGTCAATGTCTAATAATAATGTGTATCCTATAGATCTGACTTGTATACTATGTGCTCCACATAATATGAGGCTATGAGTCATTAAAGGGACAGTCAGCACAGGATTACTGTTCAAGCCAAGTCCCGCCGATCAGTGCTTCATGGCAGGGCCAATCATTTACAAACACCTTCCCACCTGGTTGGTTTCCATTTATAATCTAGCTAAAAAAAGGTTAAAAATGGTGAACCAACAGGAGGCACCACACCACAGAATTAAGGAAGCAGAAGATACAGTTGAACCCAGACATTTACATACACTATATAAAAAGACATATATGCATGTTTTTCTCAATATCTGACATGAAATCAGAATAAATCCTGACATGAAATCAGGTAATCCTAATTTCTTATTTTAGGTCAATTAGGAATACCATAACTATTATTATTTGCCATATGCCAGAATAATGAGAGAGAGAGAGAGAGAGAGAGAGAGAGAGAGAGAGTGTTTTAAGGCATTTTTATTACTTACTGCAAAGTCAAAAGTTTACATACACTGAGATTACTATGTCTTTAAACAATTCTGGACTGGCCATATGATGATGTCATGTGTTTGGAAGCTTCTGATTTGCTAGCAACATCTGAGTTAAATAGATTCAAACCTGTGGATGTAATTTAATGCACGCATGAAATATACTTCTTCTTTGTGTAGCATCATAGGAAAGTCTCAAAAAATCAGCCAATATATCAGGAAGAGAATTGTGGACTTGCACAAGTCTGACTCATCCTTGGGTACAATTTCAAGATACCTGAAGTTGCCCCATTCATCTGTACAAACACTTATACACAAGTACAAACAACATGAGAATGTCCAACCATCACACTGCCCAGGAAGGACATGGGTTCTGTGTCCCAGAGATGAATGTACTTTGATCCGACATGTGAATATCAACCCAAGAACAAAAGCAAAAGACCTTGTGAAGATGCTGGCAGAAGCTGGTAAGATTGTGTCAATATCCACAGTGAAGCGAATACTGTATCAACATGGGATGAAATGCCACTCTGCCAGGAAGAAGCTATTACTCCAAAAGAAACATAAAAAAACAGAATAATGTTTGCAAAGGCATACAGGAACAAAGACTTTCATTTTTGTAGACATGGCTTGTTTTCTGATGAAGCTAAATTTGAACTTTTTGGGCACAATGACCATCGTTACGTTTGAAGGAAAAAGGGAGAAGCTTGGATGCATAAGAACACCATCCCAACTGTGAAACACAGGGGTGGCAAAATCATGTTGTAGGATTGTTTTTCTGCAGGAGGGACTGGTGCACTTCACAAAATAGATGGCATCATGAGAAAATCAGATTATGTGGCAATACTAAAGCAACATCTCAAGACATCAGCCAGGAAGTTAAACCTTGGATGGAAATGGGTCTTCCAAATGGATAATAACCCGAAGCATACTGTCAAAATAGTAACAAAGTGGCTTAAGGATAACAAAGTCAATCTTTTGGAGTGGCCATGACAAATCCCTGATCTCATTCCTGTTGAAAATGTATTGGCAAAGCAGAGAAGGCAGGTGCGAGCAAGGCGACATACAAACCTGGATCAGTTACACCAGTTTTGTCAGGTGGAATGGACCCAAATTCCGACCAACTATTGTGAGAAGCTTGTGGAAGGATATCCCAAACGTTTGTCCCAAATCATTCAGTTTAAGGGCAATGGTACCAAATACTAATGAAATGTATATAAAAACTTTTGACTTTGCAGTACCGTATATACTCGAGTATAAGCCGACCCGAGTATAAGCCGACCCCCCTAATTTTGCCACAAAAAACTGGGAAAACTTATTGACTCGAGTATAAGCCTAGGGTGGAAAATGCAGCAGGTACCGGTGAATTTCAAAATTAAAAATAGATACTCCATACCGTTCATTATGGCCCCATAGATGCTCCACATAAAGCTGTGCCATATATAATGCTCTGCACCATTGCCCCATAGATACTCCACATAAAGCTGTGCCATATATACAATGCTCTGCACCGTTGCCCCATAGCTGTGCCAAATATATAATGCTCTGCACCGTTGCCCCATAGCTGTGCCATATATATAATGCTCTGCACCGTTGCCCCATAGCTGTGCCATATAGTGCTCTGCACCATTGCCCCATAGCTGTGCCATATAGTGCTCTGCACCGTCCATTATTGCCCCATAGCTGTGCCATATAGTGCTCTGCACCATTGCCCCATAGCTGTGCCATATAGTGCTCTGCACCGTCCATTATTGCCCCATAGCTGTGCCATATAGTGCTCTGCACCATTGCCCCATAGCTGTGCCATATAGTGCTCTGCACCGTCCATTATTGCCCCATAGCTGTGCCATATAGTGCTCTGCACCATTGCCCCATAGCTGTGCCATATAGTGCTCTGCACCGTTGCCCCATAGCTGTGCCATATAGTGCTCTGCACCGTTGCCCCATAGCTGTGCCATATAGTGCTCTGCACCGTTGCCCCATAGATAGCTGTGCCATATAGTGCTCTGCACCATTGCCCCATAGCTCTGCCATATAGTGCTCTGCACCGTTGCCCCATAGCTGTGCCATATAGTGCTCTGCACCGTTGCCCCATAGCTGTGCCATATAGTGCCCTGCACCGTTGCCCCATAGCTCTGCCATATAGTGCTCTGCACCGTTGCCCCATAGCTCTGCCATATAGTGCTCTGCACCGTTGCCCCATAGCTGTGCCATATAGTGCTCTGCACCATTGCCCCATAGCTGTGCCATATAGTGCTCTGCACCGTCCATTATTGCCCCATAGCTGTGCCATATAGTGCTCTGCACCATTGCCCCATAGCTGTGCCATATAGTGCTCTGCACCGTTGCCCCATAGCTGTGCCATATAGTGCTCTGCACCGTTGCCCCATAGCTGTGCCATATAGTGCTCTGCACCGTTGCCCCATAGCTGTGCCATATAGTGCTCTGCACCGTTGCCCCATAGCTGTGCCATATAGTGCTCTGCACCGTTGCCCCATAGCTGTGCCATATAGTGCTCTGCACCGTTGCCCCATAGCTGTGCCATATAGTGCTCTGCACCGTTGCCCCATAGATAGCTGTGCCATATAGTGCTCTGCACCATTGCCCCATAGCTCTGCCATATAGTGCTCTGCACCGTTGCCCCATAGCTGTGCCATATAGTGCTCTGCACCATTGCCCCATAGCTGTGCCATATAGTGCCCTGCACCGTTGCCCCATAGCTCTGCCATATAGTGCTCTGCACCGTTGCCCCATAGCTCTGCCATATAGTGCTCTGCACCGTTGCCCCATAGCTGTGCCATATAGTGCTCTGCACCATTGCCCCATAGCTGTGCCATATAGTGCTCTGCACCGTCCATTATTGCCCCATAGCTGTGCCATATAGTGCTCTGCAGCATTGCCCCATAGCTGTGCCATATAGTGCTCTGCACCGTTGCCCCATAGCTGTGCCATATAGTGCTCTGCACCGTTGCCCCATAGCTGTGCCATATAGTGCTCTGCACCGTTATTGCCCCATAGCTGTGCCATATAGTGCTCTGCACCGTTGCCCCATAGCTGTGCCATATAGTGCTGTGCACCATTGCCCCATAGATGCTCCACATAAATCTGTGCTGCTGCTGCAATAAAAAAAAAAAAAAACACATACTCACCTGTCTTGCTTGCAGCTCCTCGGCGCCATCTTCCCGGCGTCTCTCTGCACTGACTGATCAGGCAGAGGGCGGCGCGCACACTATATGCATCATCGCGCCCTCTGCCTGAACAGTCAGAGCGGAGAGACGCCGGGAAGATGGAGACAGCGCCCGGCGTGTGGAACGAGGACAGGTGAATATGACATACTTACCTGCTCCCGGCGTCCCGCTCCTTCCCCCTGCCTGTCTTCGGTGCCGCAGCCTCTTCCTCTGTCAGCGGTCACCGGCACCGCTTCATTAGAGAAATGAATAGGCGGCTCCGCCCCTATGGGAGGTGGAGCAGCCTATTCATTTCTCTAATGAGCGGTCCCACGTGACCGCTCAGGGGAAGAGGCTGCGGCACCGAAGACAGTGTGACAGGCAGGGGAGCGCCAGGATCGCCGGGACTAGGTAAGTATATGACAGTGCTCACCCGCCGACCCCACCACCGATCATGACTCGAGTATAAGCCGAGAGGGGCACTTTCAGCCCCAAAATTTGGGCTGAAAATCTCGGCTTATACTCGAGTGTATACGGTAAGTAATAAAAATACCTTAAAACATTCTCTCTCTCTCCTTATTCTGGCATTTGGCAAATATTAATAATGATGGTAATCCTAATTGACCTAAAACGGGAAAGGTTTATTCTGATTTGATGTCAGATATTGAGAAAAACATGAATATGTGTCTTTTTATATAGTGTATGTAAACTTCTGATTCCAACTGTATGTCCAAGACTCAATAAGTAATGATACTTCATGAGACAAAAATAATAAGCACAAAATTCGATTTCATATAACATGCTTATACTGTAGAGCATAGTAAAGGAAGACTGACACTGTATATAAAGATATTGTGAATCAATGTATTTTCAAAATATGAATAGCATATTAAAGGGTTTGTCTAGTCTAAAATGAAAAGTCTGTTGTCACACTGTATGACTGCAGGCTAGTCAATCTTCCCAGCAGACACACAGTGCACGGCAAGGATTTGCTGTTCTCTGCCCCAGGAATGGCAGTCGAGTATGACCCATCTAGTTGGTGCATCTGCGGCGCCCCCACACCGCCGCAGGGCCGAGGGGTACCCGGAGCCGGGCCTCTGGGTCTCAGTCTCGGGGTTGTCACGGTGGCTAGACCCGGTCCGTGGCCCTGTCCGTCAGTGGGGGACGTCCGGTGAAGTAGGTGGTAGTAATGGTAGCGATGTAGCGGTGCGGTTGTGGGGTGTAAGTCGCGGTAAATAATGAGGACACCAGGTTGCAGTCTCTTTACCTCTTTACTGGAGATCTCTGAGTCCTCAGTCCAGAATACGGTTCACCAGGCTACGCAAGTCCGGCCGGTCCAATGGCACCTCCAGAGTTCTCCTCTCAGGTGGAAATCTGTGCCTTCCTTCTTAGCGCTATGTGTTGTAGTCCTTCCCTGCTGTGCTCACGGAAAGTGACCCCACAACGGTTGTGTCTGTTTCTTAAGTTCCCTCACAACTCGATTTGATGTTCCTCTGTAATCCACCCCTTCCCTGTATTCAGGTTGGAATGGCACCCGTTTGTCAGGTAGGCCTGGAGTTCTTCCGGGACCCTAGAGACGCCCCTCTCCCGCAATTGCCCCCCAAGACTTCATAGGTGATATGTGGTAGACAGCCCGCCTGAGACCGACTGTCCTGCCGCTGTTTGGAGTATGGCTTGAAGCTGTATTCTAATCCACTCCCTCGGCGTTCCGGCCACCGGTATTGCGCCTCAGCAGGGTGCTGCCTCTTTCAACAAAACCCCTGCTGGTATTCTCCTTCTGCTTGATCTCGTTTCTCACTCAGCACAATCTGTCTCGCTTCTAGTCCTTTCCTTGAGTCCCGCCGCTTCCAGGAGCCTGCGCGGACCCGTTACGTTCTTTCAATGCCAAGCCTCTGCCAGGATCCCACCCCTGGCAGAGACCCTACAGTCTCTCCCTTCACAACACCCCCTGCCACAGGGTGTTGCTCCGTTCAATCCCGTCAGCGTTCTCTCTAACTTTCTGCCTGACCCCCAGTTTACCCACTATGGTGGGGAGTGGCCTAATCAATAGCACCCTTAGCTCCCCCCGGAGGCCCAGCTGTGAAACATATTGGTGTCTGTGATACCTGATTGGAGGAACTCCTTCGGTGCCATCGAACGTACCATGGCTCCCCTTAGCGGCGAAGCCACAGTACTGCAACGACCAGAACTCTGGGGCGCTGCACTCCCCCCTGGTTAAACACAGTACTCCGGGACTGGGAAGAAAAACAACAATACAGATTAGTAAACAGACATACAATTTTGTTGAGTGCAAAACAATAAGTATACTTGAACAGGCTTCCCTTTATGGGAGGTGAGGACACTTTTAACGTTACAAACATGGTCAACATTATAAATTACAGGCTATGCATAACTCCTGTTACCCAACCGGGTATTCTACTTAGTGCAAATTCTGGAACAATAAATTAACATTGCCTTTAGGAAACATACACTCTTAGTTTACCAAAGGCCTTCCTATAATCACATTACAGGGTAAGGTAACTTCACATTCTCCTACTTTGAACCTGCAGGACCGCCTGTCCCTATGGCACCAGACCTACTGCCTCTCCTTTCTTTTACAGGACCGCCCCGTTCAGCCAGGGCCTACTGCCTTTCTCTACTATACATGGTATAGACATAACATTCCTTTCGTTTAAAGAACTCTGAGCCAGCTCTACTCGGCTCCTTTAAGGACTCACTCTCTAACCCCTACGGGTTCACTCTCTGTCCTTAGTAACAAAGTAACTTTCAATGGGGACGCGGGGTTTACCTTCTATCCTCACCTTCATTATTACTTTGCTTACTTTCAACTATGCAGACCTCTATCTCTACCCCTACGGGCTCTCTGCATCTTTTCTTTCTGCAAAACATTATTTAGACATTTCAACAAATTCAACACATATAACTTAGCATGTAAAACAGTTACATTTCTTTTTCAAGGCATCATTATGGCATTACTGTTCTGCAACAGTATCTCTCTCAAGTTCAGTTTCTCACATCCCCTTTAAGAGGAGACCAAGTCTTTCTAAGGTAGCTCGTCTTCTCAGCCTACCGGCCCATGCAAAGGTTCCGGCATGGTATCTTCGCAAAGTGTCTTTAACTAGAACCGGTAGGAAAGGTATCTTCACAAAGTGTCTTTGGCTCAAACAAATAGGGCAAATATCTTCGCAAAGTGTCTTTGGCTAAAACCAGTAGGGAGCACCTTTAAGAAGGTGCAAACTATTTACAAGGGAAGTTCGAATCATGCACAGTCCATGATTTCTGCAGTTCGTGTAACTTTTGTGCAACAACTTCAGAAAAGGAAAACAAACAAAGAGGATCCCGGGTCAACAGAGGGATCCATTAACCCTGGGCGGGTTTAGCAGCAACTTAAAGGAATAAAAGAACAAACAGTAACTATTTACATTTTCAGATTTCCGAGGTTTACTCTTTTTCTGGTGGCTTGGGTTCCTGAACCCCGGCCACTGTAGCACGGACACCAGCGGCAAGCTCCGCAGGGACCACCTGGTCGCCTGCTGTCTGAATTTGAAGCCTAACTCTGTCGGCAAGTTCAGGAGCTGCTACAAAGCGTACAGTAGAAACAGTAACAAGGTCTGGCAGCCCTGGATTGACCACAGTTGGGGCCACAGGTGCCATTCTCTCAGACTCGTATCGCTGAACTTTCCGGGCACGCCATCCTTGTGTGTTCCAGTGACGGGTATACGTCACCTGATCCCCCTCCCGGAGTGGTTCTCCTTCTCGATCACAGCAGGGAGTTTCCACATCATAGCCGGCAACGAAGATGCCAGTAGGTAGACCCGACTCCCAAATGGAACCCCACCCCTTCTTTGGGTGGAATGCCGCCACCGTCCCTCGCCTGACAGCATCCGTCCCATCATAGATCATTTTTTTACTCTGCAGTTCCCGTCTTTCAACTTCGGTGCGCTGTCCCCAATGCTGGAGCACGCATTGTTTGTATTGGTCCCAGGTAAGTATCGCAATAGTGAGACCTTCCATTGGAATCCCATCCTGCTCGACCCAGGGAACATCCCATCGGAACATCACCCCTCCTGGGTCCATTTCTATGGGCTCTCCCCACCTGGTTGGCAATGGTGGTAACAACTTCCCCAACGCGCCGGGGGTGAGAACCGCTCGGTCGATTGTAAACGTGGGGTTACTGTTGTGGGGAGGATCGGTCGGGAGAGCAGAACCGTCCAGGGGAGTAGGGGCGCCGCCCATACCTGCGCCTGATGTGGTTCCACCGGCGTTGCTCTGGTCCGTTAACGAGGACACTGGAGTCTGCTGCAGCCCGGACCGGGGCTCCTCCAATGGGATGCTCGGACTCGGCTCCGCTGGCTGTGGTTCCTCCTCCTCTAACTCCGAGGTCGGGATTGGTGGACGTAACTCCGCTGTCGGATCCGCAGGCCTCCGGTCCATCTCCGTTGAAGAAGGGCAGGCCGGAACTGCTTCTTCCTCGCTCAGGCACTCGCCGTTCATCATCGCTGCCTGATAGTCGGTGGCAGTGCATGCACCTAACTCCGCCATTTCTCTGAGGTTGGGCTTCTCCGTCACCAGCCTCTCGCCGTTGCATATCAAGGGGTGTTTCTCTTCTGCTTTGGGGCAGGTCATTCCTCTGCAGCCAGAAGTGCAGGGGGCGGTAGCCATTTCTCGCGCCACACTGGGAGTCTCCGCCCATAACACGCCCTCCTTCCCCTTGGGTGTAGCAATGGCGGCGCCTTTTGGCGGGAACTTTTTGGCGGCTAATGGCGCAGCACAATCTTACAATAAAGTACAGTCCAAGCACAGTAAATCACAGTCTCTAGGCACACATGACCTGATTCTTCAGGCTTAAGTAGATCCTGTTCGTGACGCCAAGTCTGCGGCGCGCCCCCACACCGCCGCAGGGCCGAGGGGATACCCGGAGCCGGGCCTCTGGGTCTCAGTCTCGGGGTTGTCACGGTGGCTAGACCCGGTCCGTGGCCCTGTCCATCAGTGGGGGACGTCCGGCGTAATAGATGGTAGTAATGGTAGCGATGTAGCGGTGCGGTTGTGGGGTGTAAGTCGCGGTAAATAATGAGGACACCAGGTTGCAGTCTCTTTACCTCTTTACTGGAGATCTCTGAGTCCTCAGTCCAGAATACGGTTCACCAGGCTACGCAAGTCCGGCCGGTCCAATGGCACCTCCAGAGTTCTCCTCTCAGGTGGAAATCTGTGCCTTCCTTCTTAGCGCTATGTGTTGTAGTCCTTCCCTGCTGTGCTCACGGAAAGTGACCCCACAACGGTTGTGTCTGTTTCTTAAGTTCCCTCACAACTCGATTTGATGTTCCTCTGTAATCCACCCCTTCCCTGTATTCAGGTTGGAATGGCACCCGTTTGTCAGGTAGGCCTGGAGTTCTTCCGGGACCCTAGAGACGCCCCTCTCCCGCAATTGCCCCCCAAGACTTCATAGGTGATATGTGGTAGACAGCCCGCCTGAGACCGACTGTCCTGCCGCTGTTTGGAGTATGGCTTGAAGCTGTATTCTAATCCACTCCCTCGGCGTTCCGGCCACCGGTATTGCGCCTCAGCAGGGTGCTGCCTCTTTCAACAAAACCCCTGCTGGTATTCTCCTTCTGCTTGATCTCGTTTCTCACTCAGCACAATCTGTCTCGCTTCTAGTCCTTTCCTTGAGTCCCGCCGCTTCCAGGAGCCTGCGCGGACCCGTTACGTTCTTTCAATGCCAAGCCTCTGCCAGGATCCCACCCCTGGCAGAGACCCTACAGTCTCTCCCTTCACAACACCCCCTGCCACAGGGTGTTGCTCCGTTCAATCCCGTCAGCGTTCTCTCTAACTTTCTGCCTGACCCCCAGTTTACCCACTATGGTGGGGAGTGGCCTAATCAATAGCACCCTTAGCTCCCCCCGGAGGCCCAGCTGTGAAACATATTGGTGTCTGTGATACCTGATTGGAGGAACTCCTTCGGTGCCATCGAACGTACCATGGCTCCCCTTAGCGGCGAAGCCACAGTACTGCAACGACCAGAACTCTGGGGCGCTGCACATCCATCCAGTGTTCTGTTTTTTAAAAATTTGCATAATTGTTTGCTGCATTTTTAATGCAAATTTTAAGCTGTTTTACAGTACCAGCAAAGCCTATGAGATTTCAGAAATCTCATGCAAATACATTGTTTTTATTTTCCTCAATGACTTGGAAAACTGCTGCTTTTTGAAAACTGCAGCATGTTACTCCTTTCGATGTTTTTTTCAGCACATCTGCAACGTTTTTTCACCCATAGGAAAGAGTGAGTAAGTGCAAAATTGGAGCAAAAAACTCAGGTATCAGTTTTTGCTGCAAAAACCTAAGGAAGTTAAATCATGGTTTTTTTGGGCCACTAAACTTTATCGTCATGCACAAAAGACAGTAAAAATGCATCAATAAAAGTACAGCTGTAAAAACACAGCATAAAAACACAATAAATACTGAGCAAAGCTTAAACACAGATTAAAATTTGCATTAGAAAAAGGCAGCAAAAATGCAATGTGTGAACATAGCCTAGCAGTTCAAGCAGAAATGCAAATTCATGCCCACTGCATGTTTAAAGATGCAGTGTAGCTGTGCATTTTCTGATGTATTATTTCTCCAAAATCTTCTATTCGAAGACTGAAAGATGCTTAAAATCGCAATTGTGTTTTTAATTGAAGATTTACAATTTTTTGTAAAGTAAAAAATAATGCAGTGTGTCAAATATTCACCAAAAATGGATTAGAAATTGCTATAAAAATGCAATAGAGCTCAGAACATGTGCAAAAAGGCAGCATTGCTGCAAATGGAAGCATTACTTTCAAGTTATCCAAGCAAGCACCCATGGAGCTTTCTACTACAAAATTTTGTCATACTCAGATCAGCTCCAAGTTATTTCCTGCATTTTTATTTGGTCATATCAATAGTAAAAATGTAACTAGCAATTTTTTTTTTACATATAATTATATTATATATTGAATGTGTATGAGTAAGATTTGAATTTTCCACTGTATACTGGTTATCTGGATATATATTAATAACTATCATCAGTATTTTACCATGAATTTCACCTATCTCTTATTGCATTTTAGCATTGGCTTACAGAACTGGAAATATTTGCCATGATTTTTGCTGCTGCGGTCCATGATTATGAGCACACTGGCACTACAAACAACTTCCACATCCAAACAAGGTACAGAAATATTGTTTTTTTTATCTTCTCTTATACATTTTCTACTCTTCTTTTCCAATCTATATTACCTGTATGCCAATAATAAGTATGTAGAGATTTTTATGTTCTCATCCATAATTCTACTTTAAGAAATAATGTGAAGTTGCTTTGAAGTAGCTGAAACACATTGACTTTTCTTCCAGACTATTCAGCACCTTAAAACTATAGATTAGACAGTTTGTTTCAAAACTTTTCTCACATAGCTCTACTTCTCTACTTATTCTCTTCTTTCAAATTATCAACTGGCATAGCTAAATTGCTATATTTCTGGATTTTTTTTTTACCTTCCAACATACTCTCTTGTGTCATACAGCCATGGCCGAAAATGTTGGAACCATTGAAATTGTTCCAGAAAAAAATTAAGAGTTTCTCCCAGAAAATTATTCCAATTAGCAGCAGCAGCAGCTGTGTACCTCATGTGTAAAATAAAGAATTAAAAAAAAAAATTGTTGTGGGCTCCTGTGCAATTTTCATAACCAGCAGAGGGAAAGCCCATGGCTGGGGACTAATGCTAATAATCTGGGACATGGGTCAATACCCCATAAGGTTCCCAGACTATTAATAACAGCTCACAGCTTTTTGATTAGCCTCTCCTGGTTAATTTACGGGGATCCCAGAAAAAAAAATGATGTAGGGTCCCCTTATAAATTCAAACCAGCAAAGGCTAAACAGACACCTGTGGGTTGATATTTATAACCTGAGAAAGTTTCAGAGATATTCCCCCCCCCCAGTCTACCAACATCAGCCCTAAGCCACCACAGAATTGGCACATCCATAAGATGCTCCAAATCTGTTGCTTATCCTCACGCTCTCTACTTGCCCTGTGTAACGCTAATGACGCATGGATGTCATCCGTGTGTCATCAGTGCGCAAGTGTGTGGCATGCATTTGTCTGTGCAGTACAAAAAAAACTGACAGGTTTTTTACACAGACGCATGGTCCATGTAAAAAACCTGACATTTGCGCAGCACCATTGCTTAGGCCAGTCTCACACGTCCAGATAATTCCGGTACTGTAAGAAATCGGTACCGGAGTTATCCGTGTCCATGTGTCCGTGAGCTCACGTAGGCCATTCGTGTGGCACACGTGCGGCAGCCGTGTGCCGCCTGGGTACCACACGGACCGTGCAGGAGAGACAGCGCTAAAGTTTAGCGCTGTCCCCTGCATCGTGCTGAAGCCGCGATTCATATCTTCTGTGCAGCAGCGTTTGCTGTAAAAAAGATATGAATAATCCATTTTTTTAGTGGTATTTCGTGTTTAAAATAAAGCTCCATGTCCCCACCCCCTGTGCGCCCCCCCGCTGTTCTGAAAATACTCACCCGGCTCCCTCGTTGGCTGTCGCTGCTTCCTGTCCTGGCCGCACCTTCTACTGTATGCGGTCACGTGGGGCCGCTCATTTACAGTAATTAATATGCGGCTCCACCCCTATGGGAGGTGGAGCCGCATATTCATGACTGTAATCGGCGGCCCCACGTGACCGCATACAGTAGAAGGTGCGGCCAGGACAGGAAGCAGCGACAGCCAACGAGGGAGCCGGGTGAGTATTTTCAGAACAGCGGGGGGGCGCACAGGGGGTGGGGACATGGAGCTTTATTTTAAACACGAAATACCACTAAAAAAAATGGATTATTCATATCTTCTTTACAGCAAACGCTGCTGCAGAGAAGATGTGAATCGCGGCTTCAGCATCATGTGGGGGGGACAGCGCTTACTGGAGCACTGTCTCCTGCAAGGCACACGGAGAATGTCCATGTGCGGTATGTGTTTTACACGGACCCATTGACTTTAATGGGTCCGTGTAATACGTGCGCTCCAACGAACACTGACATGTCTCTGTGTTTGGCACACGGAGACACGGTCCGCAAAATATCAATGACATCTGCACAGATGCATTGATTTTAATGTGTCTACGTGTGTCAGTGGCTCCGGTATGTGAGGAAACTGTCACCTCACGTACCGGAGCCACTGACGTGTGAAACCGGCCTTACAATGATTGTGCGTATCTCTGTTTTTGCGGTCCTTAAGAAGCGTGCCACAAAAAACAAGCCACCATTCAGCTCCATCAGCAGAAAAATAAAAAAGTTATAAGTCTCAGAATAAAGTGATGCAAAAATAATTACCTTTTCTATAAAATAGTTTTTATTGTGTAAAAGCGCCAAAACGTGTAAAGCTATATAAATGAGGTACGCTGTAATTGCACTGACGAACGAATAAAACTGCCTGATCAATTTTATCAAACACATGGAACAGCATAACCCCCACCAAAAAAGATCCCGAATTGCTGTCTTGTGCATTCTGCCTTACAAAAATCATAATAGAATGCGACTAAAAAATGTCATGTGACTGAAAATGGTGCCAATAAAAACGTCGACTTGTCCCACAAAAAACAAGCCCTCACGTGACCCTGTAGGCCAAAATATGGAAAATTTATAGCTCTGAAAATGTGGTGATGCAAAAACTATTGTAGTGAAACCTCCACCAGGGGGGAGCTGGTGAGGGAAGAGAGGTTAAACACTAAGTGTAGCAACACATAGCAACAGCACTTGTGTCACACGTAATGAGAGAGTGGTCAGACGAACTAAGTCAGAAACGATCAAGAACAGACGTACAAGAAGGAGCAGCAATACACATAGTCAAAATACTAAGCTGAGGGTCAGAGAGCCAAATATGAGCGCAGGATCCAAAAATGTGAGACGGAAGACATGGTCGGGGTACAAGCCAGAGAATCAAAAAGCCAAACAGAGAACGCAGCAGCAGAGACGGATACCAAGAGACGGGGTCAAAGACAAGCCGGGGTCATACACGTGAATACAAGTCAAAGGTAGGAGGATCACCAAGGCACAAGGGTCAGAGGCTCTAAACTGGAAGCTTGCGCTATCAATAACACTGGTCAGCAGGCTGTGATGGACTGAAATAGCCCAGCTAGCTCCAGATTGAGGCCGAGGAAATTAACCCCTGCATGACCAGTCCCGAGAGAGGAAAGCAGAAAATATCTCCGGACTGGACCATGGCAGTACCCCCCTCTCAATGGGGGGCCACAGGACCCCCAGGCTTCCCTGGATGATGAGCGTGAAAGGCCCGGACCAAACGATCAGCATGGAACGAACGTGTCGGCACCCATGACTGGTCCTCAGGACCGTACCCTTTCCAATTGACCAAGTACTGAAGTGAACGGCGGAGCATAGGAGAATCCACCAACCAATTTCACCTCATACTCGGTCTGGCCATCTACCACAACAGGTGGTGGGTGTGAGGGAGACTCACCAGAGGAGGGCACCAATGGCTTCAGAAGTGCCTTATGGAACACATTGGGGATCCGCAACAACGGAGGCAAACGCAGGTGAAAGGCTACAGGATTAATCACCTCTAAAATTTCATACGGACCAATAAACTTGGGACCCAACTTAACAGAGGGAATTCTCAGCCTTATATTTTGGTGAATAACATACCTTATCTCCCACCTGATAAGCCAGCCCCACAGAACATCGTTTATCCGCAAAAAATGTATATTTACCCTGAGCCTCCCCAATGTTTCTCTGAACCTCCCTCCAGACCTCCCCCAACTGCAGAAAGGCCGAATCAGCCCCTGGACACCCCAAATCCAGCCAGGAAAACTCACCAAAGTGAGGGTGAAACCCATAGTTGCAGAAGAATGGAGAAGTACCAGTGGACTGATTGACACGGTTATTGAAAGCGAATTCCGCTATCGGTATTGCAGAGCACCAATCATTCTGTCTAGATGTGACAAGACACCGTTAAATCTGCTCCAAAGACTGATTGGTCCTTTCAGTCTGACCGTTGGTCTCAGGATGATAGGCCGATGAAAAGGTCAGACTGATGCCCAGCCTTTTACAAAAAGCCCTCCAGAATTTTGCCACAAATTGCACCCCTCTATCAGACACCACACTGACAGGCACACCATGCAAATAGATCACATGCTCAATAAATAGTTTAGATAGAGTCTCAGCATTAGGGAGGCCCGTTAATGGTACAAAATGTGCTTGTTTACTGAACACCTATCAATAACTACCGAGATCACAGTTTTGCCATTAGAGGGGGGAGATCGGTGATAAAATCCATGGACAGATAAGTTCACGGTCTATCCGGAATTGGCAGTGGAACCAATTCCCCAGCCGGCTGGTTGTGGGAAGTTTTTGGCAGGCCCAAGTCTCACAGGACGCCACAAACCCAATGATGTCAGAAGTCAATGAGGGCCACCAAAACAGCCTAGTGATGGCTTTACGAGTGGCCGAGATTCCAGGATGCCCAATTAGAGCAGAGTCATGGAACTCCCGAAGCACCCTTAACTGATACTGGACAGGCACAAAGAGCTTATTTTCAGGTATGGACGATGGAGCTAGAGATTGGGCCTCATGAATCTCCTGTTCCAATTTCAGGGACACCACAACCACCACCACCCCATGCTGAAGAATGGAGGAAGGAGGCTCAGGAGGTGATACTAGACCTAAGCTGTGAGACAAGGCATCCGCCTTCACATTCTTGGACCCTGGTCTGAAAGTGATGGAAAACTGAAATCGGGGAAAAAAAATGACCACCTTGCTTGTCTCGGAGTTAAAAGTTTGGCGGGCTCGATGTAAGACAGGTTCTTGTGATCAGTAATGACAGTGATACAATGGACCGCCCCTCCAAAAAATGCCTCCATTCTTCAAATGCCAATTTAATGGCCAATAACTCCTGGTTACCCACATCATAATTCCTATCAGCAGTGGAAAATTTTCTTGAAAAGGCACAGGGTCTTAAGTTAGTTAATGTGGTGGGCCCCTGGGAGAACACAGCCCCCAACCTCACCTGAGAGGCGTCCACCTCTATGATAAATGGTTTAGACAAATCAGGTTGAACCAGTACAGGGGCAGTCATGAAACTTTTTTTATGAAGAAACCGCCGCCACAAATAGAGCTGACCAGTTTTTGAGATCAGCCCCCTTTTGAGTGAGTTCAGTGAGGGGTTTGACCACTTGAGAAAACCCCTTGATGAATTTTCTGTAGTAATTAGCGAAACC